>NW_020954546.1:34631583-34745726 GCF_900497805.2 Vombatus ursinus | reverse complement strand
GAATGTGAAATATTGTAGAGGTGGGGTTGAATGTGAAATATTGCAGATAACATCAGAATATTTTAATGTATCGATTACTTTTCCTGAATTCATTCGTATTTTCTCTCGGTCTTTCAATGGGATAGTTCTTAGGAAGAAAGGAAGGGCATGAGGGGAAAACCTATATGATGTAAAAACATAAGATCTATAATATCTATTAAAAAAGAAGAAAGATTGAATGAATATTCCCAAACCAGAATGAGGATCTGGCAGCCTTAGGGCCTCACAGCAAAACGGAATTGTAGCGCCAAGTAGTTGGCCCAGCAGATGCCTCACACCAGCCTCTGAACCTGTGCAGAAAGGAGGAGAGCTGACATCATTGGGACAGGCCTTGGGGCTACACCTGATTGATTCTCTTGTGGAGGGTGAAAATAAGGAAGAGGATGGAGTTGAGGCATTGAGCAGTGAAAGCTCTGTACCTATTGACCCAGAAAATGTGGAGCTGGTGAAATGAACAGTAGCTGCCTGACAGTAGCTGCCTGGCCTAGCTTGGGCTGAGGACATTTCAGATGCCCCATGGGAAGATGTGATATAGAAGACTGACCTTGCCAGGCAACTTTGATATGGAAGTGACTACCACTGACTACCAGTGACTACCTTCTCTCCCCTTTCCAAATTCAGCCTGGGACATAAGTGCTTAAGTAATGTTTGCTGACTGGAATGTTCTTGCTATCTTGTTTCACAACGAATTTCTCTCCAGAGACCCCCTTCATTCAGTTCTGTACATATGGAGACATTTGCCTGAGTCTAACCTGTGTAATACTTTTTTAAAAAAAAAAGACCTTTTGTACAAAAACACTCTTTCTCATATTACATAATATATAATATGTCATTGTATACAATAATACGTTACATAATATGCAATAATACACATATTACATAATCTCCATACATTAATGCTACTATGATTCTTTTTTAAACAGAAAGAGCCCCCCCCTTTTGCTTTTGATAGCATAATCAAGCTACATTTCCAAGCTTGTTGGGTAAAGAGGCATATTTATTTTTGTAACTATTGGTACTGCCAAGTTTTCCCCAAAAGGATCTGATAAATTTGCAATTTCAACAGCAAATGAATGGATATACCTGTTGCAATCCTACTAGTATGGTTGCATTGCTTTTAATTATTTTTGTGATTTTGGTGGGTGTGAAGTGGTATCACAAAATTGTTTGAATTTATATCTCTTTGATTATTAGGGAAAATGACTGTTCTTTCAGGTAATTTATTAATGTTTGCTCTTGAAAATCATATGTCCAAATTCTTTTACTATTTTTTAACAGATACTCATATATATGTTTTAGATGTCAAATTTACATGTCTTATTTGCTATAAATATTATCCCCAATTTATTTTTTTCTTGTTCAGAAATTTTTTATTTTCATTAAGTCAGCAATCTTTCCCTAATAATTCTGTTTGCCGAATTGAAAATATTTGTTCTGCCCCACAGTTAAGAGTGATATTTTGTTCTGTTTTCTTTTTCTTTTTTTTGGTAACTTCCTTTTTATGTTTGTCTATCATCCAGCTGCAATTCATTGGGAGTATGTAGTGTAAGATGGAGGTCTGAATCTATTTCCCACCAATTTATTAAACAGTTTCCCCAAGTATATTGATGAGATAGAAGATGGAGAAAGGATTCATTACGTTCTCTAATCTTCTTTAGAAAGGCAACAGATGAGGTAGTAAACAGAAAGGCAGTTGTGAGCCAGGAAGACCAGGCAGGATTAAGGTCCTCCTTTGGTACACATTGGCTATGAGCAAGAAAGTTAACTTCTCAGTGGCATTAGGGGATGCCATGGTGCACAGAGTCCTGGGCCTGGAGTCAGAAGACCTGAGATCAAATCCTATAGCAGACACTGACCAGCTAGATGACCCTGGGCAAGTCACCCAACCTCTGTCTGCTTCAGTTTCCTCAACTGTTACATGGGGATAACAACACCTCCCTCATGGGATTATTGTGAGGATCAAATTAGATAAAATTTGTAAAGCATGTAGTACAATGCTTAGTGCAAGATGCATAGGCACTTAATGCTTGCCTTCTGCCCTTTTCCCATAAATCTGTGAGACTCAAATTATATCTGTTGCCCGTCAGCATTGATTGAAAGACTTTCTATACCACTGATGAGAGGTTCCAACCAAGCTTTTGTATATCTTTAGTTGGTGGCTTGGAGGATCTGTCCTGGTCCATGTATCCATTTCTCTCTTTTTTTTTTTTTTTGGATATAGGAAAAAAAATAGTTTTGATCAGTGATAACAAGTTCAAATAGAAATAAGGGCCACCCAACTGTACATAAGGATCCCTGTGGGCTACAGATTGACCTAGAGAACTGCATATCAATATAGTCTACGTGTTACTGTTTTTATTTATTTTGTTAAATATTTCCCAGTTATATTTAAATCTAGTTGAGTCACATTTGGGAATGTTGTGGGCTATGTTTGACGCTTTTGGTTCTGATAATCCCTTTAGTAATATGTTTTGAAGTGTGGAGAGCACAAGATCTCATCTCAATCAGCTTTTTGCTTAATTTTGCCCATGACTTTCTTTTGCACTTGTTTTTCCATATACATTTCGTTGTGTTTTAGTTTAGTGCTATAAAAAAGCCATTTGATGTTTTGGTGTTGCATTAAAAACATAAATTTGGAAGTATTGTCCTTTTTACTGTGTTAATCAGACCCGTTCATAAGCATTGAATTTATTTGTCTTCCATTTTTTTGGTGATTGTAGTTTTAGAATTGTCCTTACGAAGATAATTTGTATTTCTAGGTAGGTTAATTCCCAAATGGCTGTTGGTTTTTGTTGTATAAGTGGGGTTTCTTTTCACTTATTTTTTAATCATTACTAAGTAGGGATGCAGATGATTTTGTGGGCTAACTTTGCATCCTCTGATTTTGCTGGACTCACCACCTCTGTTAACTTTTTTTTTTTGGTTGAAGCAGTTCATTTGCTATTTTGCCTTCTTTATTTCTAATATTAGTTTCTCTAATTTTTTTCCTTGTTGCAATTGCTAGAATTTCCAATACTGCAAAAGTGGTGCAAGTGGAGATCACATAGATCTGTTAACTAGACTTTATTTTAATTTTGGAAGTGGAAACAAAGAGATGTGATTGGAGAAATGAATCAGCAAGCACTTATTATTAATTGGTGTTAAAGTGGATGGAGCATCGGTCCCGAAGTATGAAAGATCTGAGCTCAAATTCTGCCTCAGACTAGCTCTGTGACCCTGAGCAAGTCACTTAACCCTTATTTGTCTCAGCTCCTAGTCTGTAAAATGGGGACACCTTGGAGAAGGAAATGGCAAACCACTCCAGTATGTTTGCCAAGAAAACGCCATGGAAAAAAGTCTAGAGTCACAGAGTTGGACACCACTGAACAACAACAACCTGTTGTGTGTGATGCTCTGTGCTAAGTACTCTGGCTACAAATGGGAGAAAGTGAAAGACTCTTTTTTAGAAAATGATTCCCTTGATAGCAGAAAGACCTCAATTTGCATCCTCATTTTTTGGAACTAAGTAAAGATGGGAAAGAAAATATGCAATGGCCATAGCATTGGATTTGGAGTCAGAGGCCTTGGTCCATGCTAGTCAGCAAGCATTTATTAAATGCTTGTTGTGTGCGGGGCACTGGGCTAGGTGCTGAGGACACAGACAAAAGTGAAACAGATTTTCTTCATCTAAGATCTTATATTTTAGCAGTAAAGCTGACTTTCCCATATGTAGGTCCATACAAAACAGTTAGCAGGTAGTTTTGGTGGGGACGATCCTAGCAGCTGGAGGAATCCAGCCTCATGCAGAAGGTGGCTTGAGTTGCCTTCTGTTGTCAGCTGACCTGTGAAGTGTATGTGTTGCATTAGGGGACTGGCTGTGAAGAAAGCTAATGTAAGGATCAAGTTTTGGATGTGGTCGGCTCCGTCTGATTGCGCACGTTATTTTGTAAAGGACAGATCACCTCTTCTTTCAGTGACTTAGTTGGTAATCCTTAAACTGAGGAGCATTCTTGTTTGAAAGTCTTTTGTCAGGATTCTTGAGTAAATATCTTTTAGCCCTCAGACAAAACTGGTAGGCTTGCTTTGCTTTTTGAATTTGACTAAAATATGTCCATAATCTCTTGGGGAATGGAGGACTTTAGGACTTACACCTTCTTAAATGTCAATAATTTAACAACCACCACCTTTATCATCTTTAACACGTGTGGAACAGTGAGATTTTACCAAGCATTTAAGGATTTGATTAATAAATGAAATGCATTGGAGTAGTTTATAGTTTAGTTAAAAGTTGGGATTGTAAAATTCTGGAATAGTCTTCTACAAAGGAATTGACTAAGTAATTGAATTAGGTGGTAGAACTAAATATTCCTACGTGATCTTTAAGATAAAACTATTTCACGGCTACTGCTAAGTTCTTGCTTATTACATGAATTGTGACCATCAAATAATGGGTCTGACTTTTTGAAGAATGTACCAGAACTTTAATGCGCAAATGAGCTATGTCTTTCAAAGTAAGTCATTTTGGGAGGTGACATACTAAACCATGTTGCCATTACTCAAAACTTTTTTAACTTTTGGAATTGTCTCCAGCGCTAGTTTATAAGCCATACAACAAAATAATTATGTCATTTCAATTCAAGCATCTATTGAGTTAACTGCTGTGTGGCAGGGAGGTGCAAGGGATACTAGGAAAAAACAAAACATTCCCTGCACTCAATGTATAGTTTACTCAAAACAGAATTATCGACCTTGAGCAATCTGCCTTTATTTACCTGACTTGGCCATTTCTAAAAAGCAGGTTTACCTCCAAAGAATGAATATTTGCAGTTGCTTAAGATATTCAAGCTACTAACAACTGGTGGTTTCAAAGAAGCAGTTTAAAAAATTCAAGGCATCCTTAGAACCTTAATGATTAGAACAAGTACGTAGCATACTAGAATGTAAAACCCGTTTGGTTGTGTACATTCTGATATATATTTTTTAAAAAAATCATGCATGCTAGGCCTGGTGTTCCATCTAATCTTTGCTGCTGGGGAGATGGAGACTTGTGGATTTTGTGGAGCTTGGGAGTTGTGAGTTGCAGTGGCCTATGCCAATCGAGTGTCTGTACTAAGTCTGGCACCCATATAGTACACTGGCCCTGGGAGCTGGCCTGCATAAGGAGGGATGAACTAGAAATGGAGAAGACCAAAGCTTCCATGCCAGTCACTAATTGGAATGGGCCTGTGAGTGGCTGCTGCTCTTCCAGCCTCCGTGACATGAACACAGCCTCAAAAACAATTACTTCCAAACTAGACCAAAAAAAAAAAATCAGCAATGTATTATGTAATTCAACAGAATAAACGTTTATTAAATACCTACTATATGCAGGTCACTGTAGTAGACCTTGGGAATACTAAGAAATGGTATAACCCCTGCCTTCAGATTGCTTATAGTCTAGTGAGGGGATAAAAGCCATATATAGAAGACAGGTTAGACAGTGAGGTGACACAGTGGATAGAGCACTGGACATGGTATCAGGAGAACTTGAGCTCAAATCCTGCCTTAGACACTTATTAGCTGTGTGACCCTGAGCAAGTCACAACCTCTGCCTCAGTTTCCTCATCTGTAAAATGGGGGTAATAATAGCATCTACCTCTTAAGGTTGTTTGGAGGATTTGTTCTGAGATGATGATTGTAAATGCTTTATAAACCTTAAAACACCGTATAAATGCTAGCTATTATTATTGTGTAAGAGTTCAGGAGGGATGAAAAATTGCAGAAAAGATATGATCGCTTCTGTCTGGGGAAGATCAGTGAAGTCTTGGAGTTGGCATTTGAGCTTGAAGGAAAGAGGAGGATTTCAGCAGGTAGCGAGGTAGTTAGGAAGTCCGTTTGCAAGCACAAGGAATGAATGGTCTTTGCAAATGCAGAGAACTAGGAGAGGACAAGGCTAAATCAGAGAATGGCTAGTAGTCATATAGAGAAGAATTGTAGTGAATAGTTGAAATATGATGGGGAGACTAGAACAGAACTGAATTATGGAGAGCCTTAAATGCCTGAAAGCATTTGTGTGTGTGTGTTTTTGGGGGGGGGGGGGCAGCCATCGAAGGCCCATGAGCCAGGTATATGACTCGATTGGACCCGGGTCTTAGGGAGATTCCTTTGGTAGTAGAATGAAGGGTGAATGGGAGAGACTGGAGGCAGGGAAACCAGTTAGGAGGCCTTGATAATTGTCTAGACAGTAGATGATGAAGGTCTGCATTAAGGAAATGGCCCCTGGAAGGTGGCCTAGCCATTACAGATCCTAAATTGTATTATAAAGCAGCAATCATCAAAACTGCTTGGTACTGGCTAGGAAATAGAGTGATGGATCAGTGGAATAGGTTAAGTATGCAAGACACAGTAATCAATGACTATAGTAATATATTATTTGATAAACCCAAAGACCCCAGCTTCTGGGATAATAACTCATTCTTTGAAAAAAAACTGCTGGGAAAACTGGAAAAAGAGTATGGCAGAAACTAGGCATAGACCAAAATCTCACACCATATACCAAAATAAAGTCAAAATGGGTACATGATTTAGATATAAAGGCTGATACTATAAGCAGACTGAGAGAGCAAGCAATAGTTTAACTGTCAGATCTATGGAGAACAGAAGAATTCATGGCCAAACAGGAGATAGAGAACATTACAAAAAGCAAAATAGATAATTTTGATTACATGAAATTGAAAAGTTTTTGCACAAACAAAGCCAATGCAATTAAGATTAGAAGGAAGGTAGAAAATTGGGAAAGAATTTTTACGACCAGTCTCTCTGATAAGGGCCTCATTTTTGAAATATAAAGAATACAAGTCATTCACCAATTGATAAGTGGTCAAAGGATATGAACAGACAGTTCTCAGATGAAGAAATTAAAGCCATCTATAGTCATATGAAAAAATGCTCTAAATCACTATTGATTAGAGAAATGCAAATCAAAACAACTCAAAGGTACCACATCACACCTATCAGAATGGCCAACATGACAAAACAGGAAAATGATAAATGTTGGAGAGAATGTGGTAAAATTGGAACACTAATGCGTTGTTGGTGGAGTTGTAAAATGAGCCAACCATTTTGGAGAGCAATTTGGACCTATGCCCAAGGGGCTATAAAAATGTGCATCCCTTTTGACCCAGCAATAGCACTTCTAGGGCTATATCCCAAAGAGATCACACAAATGGGAAAAGGACCCACATGTACAAAAATATTCGTAGAAGCTCTTTTTGTGGTGGCAAAGAATTGGAAATTGAGAGGATGCCCATCCGTAGGGGAATGGCTAAGCAAGTTGTGGTATATGAATGTGATGGAATACTATTGTGCTATAAGAAATGATGAACAGGCTGACTTCAGAAAAACCTGGAAAGACTTGTATGGTCTGATGTGAGTAAAGTGAGCAGAACCAAGAGAACGCTGTACACGTGACAGCCACGTTGTGTGATGACTAATATTGATAAACTTAGATCCTTGTATTGCCAGGAAGGGTTAAGACATCTCCAGAGGCCTTGTGATGGAAAATGCTATCCACACCCAAAGAAAGAACTATGGAAGCCGAATTGTTATTTTTTTTTCTCTTCTGTTGAGTTTTGTTTCCTCTTTCTGATGGTTCCTCCTATTGGTTTTAATTTCTACTTACAACATCAGTAATGTGAAAATATGTTTAATATGAATGTAAATGTATAGCCTATATCAGATTGTGTGCTGTCTTGGGGTGGGTGGTGGGGAGGAAGCGGGGGGAGAAAAATTTTAAACTCAAAGGTATATGGAAGTGATTATTGATAAATCAAAATAAATTAATAAAAAAAAAAAAGGAAATGGCCCCTGGAGTAGAAGGAGAGAAGAGGCTATGAGAGAGATTGCGGGATCAGAAATAATAGAACTTGGGAACTGATTAGGTGTGAGGAATGAGGGAGAAGAAAGAGTGAAAGAGGATTCCAGAGTTTCAAGCATGGCTAACCTGGAGATTAGTGGCATTATCAAGAGAGTCTGCAGAGAAGGTGAAAGAAGCAAACATAGGTGGGGACGTGATGAATTCAGTTTTGTATGTGTTGAGTTTGAGCTGCCAGCATCACACACATCTTGTGGAGAGGTCCAGCGTAAAGTTGGAAATGTGATTGAAGCCGTGGAAGGAAAGGCAATCGGGATACTAGAGCGAGGAGAACACGGACCCTGTGGGCTGCCCATATTTATGAAGGGAATAGGAGGGAAAAGAGCAGAATTGAAATGGAACAACAAGAGCTAGAAAAAGAACCACGAAAAGTACGAGTATCACTACTGTGAGAAAGGTTGGACTGGATGGTCTTTGGGAAGTTCTGGCCCAACCCCCTAAGATTCTGCAAAACCAGGAGATGAAAAAGAATAAAACAAAAAGGAGGTGGTCAAGCAGTATCAAATGCTGGAAAACGAGGACTGAGAAAAGACCACTGACATAGGTTTTGTTGTCGTGATTGGGACTGCTTCCATAGTGTAAAGGGATGGAGAAGCCTGCCCTTCGTAGAGAAAGCACTGTCTGCGACTAGCGCTAGGTAGGGTGGATGTAGCCAACACCAAGCTAACCCTGACGTGACTGGTTTTTGCTTTTGCGATAAATGCATTTTACTTTGCTTTCCTCTGACTAGGTGTACAATGTTTACATGGCGGGAAGGCAGCTGTGCTCTAAGCGGTACCGGGAATTTGCAATCCTGCACCAAAACCTTAAACGAGAGTTTGCCAACTTTACTTTTCCTCGCCTGCCAGGGAAGTGGCCGTTTTCATTATCAGAGCAGCAGTTGGATGCCCGACGTCGTGGGTTAGAGGAGTACCTGGAGAAAGGTAGGTTGGTTCTCGAGACAAACGTCTGGAGCTTCCACATAGCTTGGGGTCACCTTGATGCTTTCATGCACCCCAGCTGAGCTTTCCATAATTAGCTCCCTAGGCTGTGGGCAGTGGCCTCCAGTGAATGTGAGCCTGTAGCAGATTTTTAAATAGTATTTTTTCCCCAACTATATGTAAAGACGATTTTTAGCATTCATTTTTACAAATTTTGAGTTCCAAATTTTTCTCCCTCCCTGCCTCCCCTCTTTCTAAAATGGTAAGCAATTTGATATAGGGTATGTATGCTGTAGCACATTTCTAAACTGGATTTAATGATGAGAGCTTTGAAGTATGACTGAAATGCCTGCTCGGTGTTGTGATTAATAGTATACTTTTATTAACTTGCCAAATAGTTAACAACACACATAATTTGTTTTTAATGCATGAAGGACCTTTGTTATATTATTTACCAACAGACACACACATATGTACACAATCAGATACACAGTTTGATTCTGCAAGGGAAAAGTGACTATCCTTGAGGCGCTGTTGTGCCTCTGTTAGAGTAACCTTTGCTGCCCTCAGTCAACATATAAAGCAGTTCTTTACTTTTGTTTTTTTTTTAACATGTCCCTCCCTTTACTCCTCACTTCTACCCTGTCCTAGTGTCTCAGTCTGCTCTCTCTCCCCTCCCTCCCAAGTGTGGTAGATGGAGTTGCAGAGTTTGCTAGCTATGGACTGGATTTTCTTCTGAAGCTTTAATTAAAGAATTGCTAGAATTAATAGTCTTATTTAGTAAATGGTAGTTTTTTTATTCTTATACAAGAACTAACTGACCTCATTGGGATTTTTTTCTTTTGGGTTTTTCTTCTTTACTTCAACAGTGAATTGTTATCCTAGAAGAAAACTCTCTATAGAAGGTGGTGAATCTCTATCACCATTATCATTTTTCTAAAATGGAATAGCCTCTAAACTGGGCTCTTGGGAAACGTGAAAGGGTTAAAATGAGGCATAGAGCTGCCTTATAATTGATGGAAAAGCCTCACAAATTCAGTTTCCTAATCGAATCGAAATAAAATCATCAGGGTAATTTACCAGCCACATGAGAGTGAGTCAGGAAATTTTCTTAGATCAAGGAGTGATTCTCCTTCTGATTTGAGAAGAAAGTCAGGTGAAAGGATATGCTCAACACCACACCCAATTGGCCAGCGTGCTTGTGCAAAGCAACTCTGAATGCCCAGGGTTCTCTGGCTGCAGCCTGATCATAGCTGAAATTGAATTTTATTCCTCCTTTTTTCAATTTTATCTTGGCTTAGTTTTTCCTATTCTCTGAGCCTTCTTGTTTTAGCTCACTAATAGCTAGCAAAGGATAGAAAAGTTAGAGTTTCCTAATTTCAATTCCCCTATATTCAGGACTACTCTAAGCCATATAGATGAGTCTACATTCTGCTTACTGGGAGCTCCACATTCATCCTTAAAATTCTGTCTGCCCAGGTGGAGCTCCCAGAGCTGCCTCATTACTAAACCCAAGTGCCTTCTTGGTTTCTTTACCCTTGGAATTCAGGGCCTCATGCCAAGCTCTGTCTTTGTGTTCCACAGTATGTTCGATACGAGTCATTGGTGAGAGTGACATCATGCAAGAGTTCCTCTCAGAGTCAGATGAGGTAGGTTGACAACCTCCCCAGTGACCTATCTGCTCTTTAAAAGAAAAAAATCATGGTAACAGTTTTGGATTGTAATAATTGCTATAAAAATACCCCAGACTACTCCAGTCTCCTCCCTTTGCTATTAATCTCCTACTTGTTCTTCAAGGCTCACCTCAAGCCACACACCCATGAAGCATTCCTTAATAACTGTAGACCACATAGACCTCTCTCTGTGACTGTATCACACACTTAATACCTTGTTTTATATTGACCTCCTCTTCACCACACTGATTAGTACTTTAGTGTATCAGCATCAATGTGCATGCGTCTCAGTACTTCAGCAGACCTGTAATTTTATTGGTGGGGGTATCTATCTGTGGAACCCTTAATAGACAGCCTTCATGAGTTTTAGTACTTCCTCCCCCAAAAAATTAATCAGGTGGCCAGTCTTCTGATGACCTGCTTCTCCTAACTTTGCTGCGCTGGTCTTTGAACAACAAAAGCACAGTCCCTTACCTGGCCCTTACCTGAATCTTTTCCACCTTGGTAATAGCTGCCAAAGCTTGTGCTTTACTGGCATTGCCTTTAAGACACTGAAATCAATATCATCCCTTTGTCATAATGAAGTCTGAGTGGAATTTTAGTGGAGAATGTATATTCCATATTTTCTAATTATTTTAAGAGGCAGCTGTGGCATAGTGTATAGAGAGCCGGTCTTGGAATCAGGAAGACCTTGGGTTCAAGTTCAGTCTCTGACACATGCTGGCTGTGTGTCCTTGGGTAAGTCCCTTAAGTTCTTGGTGCCCACAGACAAATCTCTGAGGCTCCCAGGTGCAGATCTGCCAGGTAGAGGGATTTCCTCACTGGGATTTTCTTACAATGACTCATCTAGTGCTTCCCCCCTCCCTCAGCCCCCTAAAAGTCCATTGTGTGTCTTATTTCTCCAACAAGATTGTTAGCTCTTGTTGGTGAATGTGGGACATACCGTAAGCTTTCCTTTGGCCCCTCATATAATGGTGAGCACATAGTCATGTTCCATACTTTTTGATTTACTACTATTCTGCTAGCTATTATAACTCCATTTCATACAGTGTTTCAAGGTGTCAAAGCATTTTTCTCACAACTCCCCTGAGAGGCAGGTGTCTGAGGTAGGAAACAGAAACTCTAAGGTGTTAAGTGACTTGCCCAAGATTCCCAGTAGGGTGGGTTTGAATCCAGAACTCGATCAGCTCCAAGACTAGAGCTCTTTCTGCTATACCATTATACCTTTCATGTCATAATTGCTAAAATTGTAAGGTTGACAAAGTATTTTATGTCATTTGCTCTTCACAGTAGTGTGTTAGGCAGATTAAGTGCTTTCTTCCGTCATTTTATAGATGAATAAACATGCTTGGAGAGGTTACATAGCATGCTAAGGGGGCCACATCCTTAGTAAGTGACCTGGCTTACTTAGCTAGTGTGAACTCCAGACTCTGAGTCCAGCACTCTTTTCTAGAATACTGAGGTAGGCACTCACTAAATGTGAGTGAAGCCAAAAGGGAATACCACAGGTAAAAAGAGAAAAACCTTATTTCCAGCCATTTCATAGCTTCCCCTAACCAGAGATTGCACTTTTTGGGGCTTGTGCCCAGTTCTGATGGAGGTAGCTGGAGGGTCTACACCTTCCCCTCTTCCTTGGCTCCTCCCTTCCACATACTAACTTTAGGAGGACTCTGACCCTCCTTGGTCTTATAGGAGACCTTTCCTTAGTTCAATTGATACAAGCTTGGGGTTTTAAAGAAAAAAGATGGAAGGCAAAAGGTAAACTGAATGCAGAAACATAAAAACATTTGAATTTAAAGGTTTTAGTCTAATTTTACCCATAGATTTAGTTCCATTGGGATAGCTTAAAGAGCTTCCTGGCCCTTTTCCTAATATTTTCCTTACTTTATTTGAAAACTCTAATGTTTTTTCCCTCTACTCCCCAAATCAGTTTTATGTGTCAAATGCAACTTGCTATATCAGTGATGTAGATATTCATGTTTGGAAGGCTTTTACCATTTATATTTTGAAAGCCCACATTAATGAGCATAGTGAGCTGTTATTGATGTCACTAGCTTCACCCCAAGTGACACCATCTTACATTTTATTCTAAGTACTCTGTGGGTTCCTTAACCCACCTCCTGCCTCACCTCCTTTTCCTTTTATAGTGACCTGGGACAACCCTTGTTGATATGCTAATCACATTGACAGGGAAGGGTAGGGGGCATCAGTGAATGAGGTTCAAGGACACAGTGGGTAGATCCAGGAAAGAGGATCACAGTGTAAGTAAATCAGGTCAGTCCCTGGCAGCCATGACATCCTCTTGTACCCAAATTTATTTGCAGCCTTGTAAACCATCAGCTTCCAAGGATTGCCTGATCCCTTTACTGGGCTATCTAGTGTTTTGGGGCTGGTAGATCTTTTTGGTCAGTCATTAATGGGCTTTCTCCTTTTCCTCTAAGGGACTGGTATTCCCCATAATGTACTTGTGGGCCTCAGCATATTCTACTTCTTGCTGTTCCAAGCATTTTGTAGGAAAGGCTGGCCAACTCTTAGAGTTGGGGCTACTGACAACCTCATTGCTTTTGTTGGGGGAAGAGGCACCAGAAAAAAATGAATCCTTCTGAGCGCTTTGGGAAGAGACTTGGATTTCCTGCCCACTCTCTGCTGCCTCCTCCCAGCTCCCAGTGATCTTCCATCTTACTCACTGCTTCCTCCTCCCGTCTCCTGCCCCTCGCATTAGTTATGTATCATCTTCCCCACGTTCCTCTTTTAGGGGAAGAGTGAGACAGTGTGAATTTTGTTTAATCTACCTCTTGCTTTATGATAGTATACAAATAAGGAGTTAATAGTTAATGAGTCTTACTGGTCAAGCCCAGGGAAATTAATTTGTGCTATAAAAAGCACTAAGGAACTCATACTTTCATTTTTTCCCCCAAAAAACAAACAAAAAACTAAAGGATGGAGTTGTAGAATAATTTGTGGATTATCATTAAAAGCTATAGTAGAGAAAGGTCCCTTTTGAATTTATAAGGGTAAGATAATGTTGAGGTCCAAGAGATTTCCTCAAGGACCAGAGTATAGGATGGGGTCGTCTGGAATGAATTCACAAAATCTAGCAATCTTTAAGTCAAGTTGGCAAAAGTTTATTGTTACACTTTTCAGTGAGCAAGGATTCTTAAGGAACCTGTAACTTAACAAGAATGTTGCTGAAGCTTATATGGGAAAAGTAGTAGATTAGGTGCCAAGTATGCTAATTAGGTGATAACATATAACTACGTCATTCAGTATTGGACACCGGGGAGGGGATTCTTAAGAGGTGTGTTTTTGGTCTGTTATGTCTGTGACAAGATAGCTTTAGGAGTTGATGTCTATAACTTGACCCTTGGATTGTACATGATAACTGTGAGAATCAGTACATGATAGTTCTATTTACAAGATAGTACAGGGGAAATTCTATAGAGGTCAGCTTGTTCTTGTAACAGGGAGAGATAGTTTGCCTCAGTGGGCCTACTTATGAGTCATTGCCAGAGATGGGGTTTTTGGGATGTAGGGAACCTGACAAGGATAGTGTTTCTGGGGCCAGGGAGAAATTGGGGTCCAAGCACAAGCATCCCGTCATTCCGCCCCACACTTTGTCAGAACAGATGGTTTAACGGCTCAGATCTGAGTGTTCATTCACCTTTTTGAGGCGATGTGGAATAGTGGATGGAGTGTTCAGCTTGCAGCTGGGATGAACTGGGTTCCAAACCTGCCTTTGACCTTTATTAGCCGTATGTCTGTGGGTAAGTCACTTCATCTCCTTAGTTTCTTCAAATTGAGATAAAAATATTTGTAGTGCCCATCTATCTCACAGGGTTGTTTGTGAGTCTTAAATGGGATAATGTGGGCAGAAGCATTTTGGGAACTGTATAGCATTTTGTGATGTGCAAATATTGGTTCTTAGTCCCTCAAAAGAACCACTGTTTAATGGTCAAGCAGGTTCATGTGGATAGCTCTTCATCAAGTCTCGATTACCCAGGCATTTCAACAGTATTTGTTGAAGCAATCCTTGTGGAGGTTTTCTTACTTTAATATTGGGCTCTGAACTGATTGGAAAAAGGAAACAGAGGACCGCCCTCCCCCCCCCTCCCATGACTGTGTTGTCCTGGAATGGATCTTACAAGTGTTCTGACTTGAGAGGGAGGCAGACATGCTGACCTACCTCCTTAAGGTCCCCTCCTCCAAGGACCTTTGAGATTGAATTGTGCCTAGTTTGAAGGGGACTCCTTCATGGCTTGTCCGTCACATCGCTGATTTTTAGCATGTGTTCATTTCCTCTCTTCACGACTTCCCTTATTTCTGTGTAGGAGGATGGTGATTTACTGTCTCTCACACGTTCAGGTTGTTGTTGAGCTCATGTGCTCCAGGCTGAGAGAGTTACGATGCTGCCACACGTTTTCTGTCTGTTCTTCCCTCAGAACTACAATGGCGTGTCTGATGTCGAACTGAGAGTGGCTTTGCCAGACGCCACCACAGTGACTGTCCGAGTTAAAAAGAACAGCACCACAGACCAGGTGTATCAGGTAAACGGAGCTCACGCTGTTACTGAGATCAGTCCAAGGGCACCTGTGACCGTCCTTGGGGATGTAAGAATGGGACCGTTGTGCAGGAGTGTCCGGGGGACCATGCTTGTTCTGTGCCTATACCATGGACAAGATGTGGCAACAGACGTGCAGTTTTACAGATTGTCTTTCGCTTTCTTTCACTGTTTCTCCTGCTAGGACCTTGGTTTCTGAGACCCCCAGCTTAGAGCCAGCCTTGGAAAAGAGGGGGAAGGAATCCATATTTATAAAGTGCCTACTCTGTTCCAGTTCTAGTGCTAAGCACTTTACAAATATTGTCTGCTATGATTCTCCCAACAACTCTGGGAGGGCAGTACTGTCATTATCTCCCTTTTACAGTTGAGAAAACTGAGGCAAACAGATGAAGTGACTTGCTCAGGGTCACACAGGTAGTAAGAGTCGGGTCTTCCAGACTCCGGGCCTGTCACTTTGTGCACTGTGGCACCCTGCTGTTTGTACTTGAGTCCTGGACTTAGTGTGCCAGCTGGGGGTCATGAACTCCACCCCACCTAGAACTGAGTGTGAACAGTGTAAATTGAGTGTTCAGGGGAGTGGGGAGAGGCAGTTTGTGTGATGTGCGGCATCCCCCCCTTTAGCCTTCTCCTCAGATTCAGGTTGACTGAGAAGGAGGCCAGCCCCTAGCATTTCACCATTTTCATGAGGGGCTTGATGACAGTTTCTTGGGGAACTTACTGTGACTTTGGCCAGGCTGGCTGGGGTGAGGGAGCTGGGGGACTCTGTGATACCCGGAAAACCAAGAAACCAGTTCGAGTAGCAGTCACCAGTACCAAAAGGTGCTTTGTGTTGAGTGGCTAAAAATTTGTACTTGTGTTCGTACAAAGCTGCATTCTGTGACCTCAGTGTTTAGGGATTAATTTTTTCCAGCTGTGAATTTTTGTTTTGGCCAGGGGGCTTTTCTCACCCCCACTCTAAGCATTGCCGGGTGGAGTTTTCCTCATGTTGACCTGTGCTTCCACTTGTGCTGTAGGCTATCGCAGCAAAGGTTGGCATGGACAGCACGACCGTGAATTACTTTGCCTTGTTTGAGGTGATTAATCACTCCTTTGGTAAGTACCAGCATCTGCTTTGAAATATTTTACTTTGGGATTCAAAACTTTTAGTAAATTGTCAGGTTAGAATAACCTACCCAAGGGGGTGGGACCCCAAAGTAAAGGAAATTACATCATTTAGAATCTCCTTTGTCAGGAAGGTAGACCTTGAGGCTTAGTCTTTCAGCAGCAGCTCCAGAGGTGTTAGATCACTGTTGCTACCTTCTTCTTTCAAAATACAGATTATTCTGCAACATCTTAGGGCAGATGTCTGATTTCTTTCTGGTGCAATGGCATGCTGTCTGCTATTCCTGAGTGGATTAGGCACAGTTTTGGAGACTGTGTCTACCTTTGTGTCTACCTTTTTTTTTTCCCCCCAAACTAAAATTTTAAATCTTTGTTCTTCTATGGGAATAGTCCCGAGAAGAGGAAGTAGATTTTAAAATTAGAATTCTAAATGCTTTTTCCACAAAGTTTAATTGGAATGGGGGACTTTCTCAGCAGAGGAGGGGAAAGTTGACTTAAAACACTCTTGATTTATTGCATGTTTTCATATTCCTAAACTCCCTCCGAAGAAGTTCACAAGAAGTTCAGGCTTTCAGAAACATTCTTCCAGTGGGTAATAAGGCATGATGGGATGGGGATGAGGGGTTTCCAGTAACTCATTGGAAAGGAAGTCAGAGGATTCACTCTTACATGACATTGATCTCTTACTCAGTGTGGTCCTGTTCTGTGTCAGCACTGAAATTGCAGGAATGAGGATAGGAAGAACATGGACAGTGTTGGTTGATTAGATCCTTCATCCTTCAATTAAATAGGGCCATGGAGGCCATCTCCAGTTGTCCTGATCTGTATCTTGCTGCTGGATCCAGATGGCTCTGGAGGAGAAAGTGAGGCTGGTGACTTTGCACAGCCCTCCCTCACTGAAATCCAGTTCACTGGCAAGTCATGACATCATCTTCCCGATCTTTGAGAACAAAGGAGAAACAACAAATAGGCCTATGGTCTAGTCTCGGAGCTTGAGGGAACAAGTTTATTTTCCGCCTGCTATTTTGTTCTTTTTCTGTCCCTAGATCAGTTTGACCTATTGAACTTCTTATAGAGACACATGTGACTAAGATTACAAGGAACTTGATAGCTCATGGATTAATTATTTGTGCTATTAGAAAGGAAGATAGAATCATTTGATGAAGACTCCCAAGGGGTGGAGTCAAGATGGTGGTATAAGATGAAGCATTTTAGCTTAGCTCTCTGAACACACCTGTTTGACAAAGATCTAGAAAATGCATCAGACTGAATTCTGATTGGAAGAGTCACTATTCTAGCCTAGTGGGGCTTTCGAGGTGGACAGAAGGGTCCTTGACAACTGTGGGGAGGAGGGCATGGTGGCCATAACTAAATTAACAGCAGCAGGTAGCATTCCAGTGCCCAGAGACTGAAAGAAGGCTGAGGCAGGGCACCAGGGCAGGAAGAGGTCCCAAGAGGTACTAAGTCTATACCCCAAAGAGATCAAAGAAAGAGAAAAAGGACCCATATGTACAAGAAATACTTGTAGCCCCTCTTTATGGTGGCAAAGATTTGGAAACTGAAGAGATGCATATCAATTGGGGAATGACTGAACAAGTTATGGTAAATGAGTGTAGTGGAATACTATTGTGATGTAAGAAATGAGGACAGGGATAGGTTCAGAGAAACCTGGGAAGATTTGTATGAATTGATGCAAAGTTCAGTGAGCTGAAACGGAAGAACAATTTATACAATAACAACAATATTGTGAAGATAATCAGCTTTTTAAAACTTGGTAACTCTGATCAACACAATGTCCAACCACAATTCCAGAGGACTCATAATGAAACATTCTGCTCTCCTTCAGATAGAGAATTGTTGAACCCCAAGTGCATGTTAAAGGATCTTTTCTTTTTACTTTTCTCTTTCTTTTGTCTGCATTTTTTTCCTTTTCTTTCTTTCTTTCTTTCTTTTTTTTTGTTTGACATGACTGTGGGAATTTGTTGTGCATAGTTATACATATTTGTAATGGGTTTTGTTTTTGTTACCTTCTGAATGTGAATGGGGAGAGGGAAGAAGGAAGGAGAGAATTTGAAACTGAAAGTAAAACACACTGAATGAATTGAAAGGGGAAAAAGAAGACTCCCAAAGGGGTCATCAGGACACTTGGATTCTAATCCCAACCTTGCCTTTGTCCTATAGACAAATTACTTTTCTTTTCCAGATTTCATTTTTTTATTTTGTCAGATAGAAAGGGTTAACTTCATTCTTTATCTTTTGATGAAGACAGATCAAGAGGAGGAATTTTTCTGGGTTATTCTTTAGGAAGGCACTGTAGAAACTAAAAGTGATTTTTGTAGTTCCTGCTTATATACTATTAGGCATGGAAAGTGGCATTCCTCAGAAGATTATGTAATTTTGAAGATTACGTTTTAGGATTCACTTTGGTAAAGAACTTCTCACCCATCAATAGTGAAAATAACTTGTTGAGAATTGAAACCTGAGAGTTTGAAAATACTTAGCTGTATGAAGGAAAGCCTTTCTTTAACTATGTTCTGTAGACAGCAGCTGGATGTAATTGACCAAAGAGTCGGCCAGATATTTTAGCTGGAGAGGAGTTGGAGGCAGTTATTGCTATTAGCATGTTAACTTAATTAGCATGTTACCTGTTGCTCAGGTGACAGAGAAAGGAATGCCAGTCAGTTTGTGAAGAGTTGAAAGGGTGAGAGAAACAGATTTGTCAAGGCAAATGCTTATTTATGCTCTCGAAGTGTCTCTTGATATATCTGAGCTGGTATTCTAATGTCATTTGGGTAATAGCTTGCCATTCCCAATTTGGCCTGTGCAGTCTGAATCAGGAAAATTTGTATCTTTTCCGCCTGGTTCTATGAGCTTTGTGTCTTTTCTCTAACTTGTAGTACGTAAGCTGGCTCCCAATGAATTCCCCCACAAGCTCTATGTCCAGAACTACACATCAGCTGTGCCAGGCACCTGCCTGACCATCCGCAAATGGCTCTTTACTACAGAAGAGGAGGTTCTTCTGAATGATAATGACCTCGCAGTTACCTACTTCTTCCATCAGGTGGGTACACTGGCTCAGACTTTCTTTTCATTTGTAATTGGTAGATAATAATCTCAATCTTTTGACTAGTTGACAGCCTGTTTATCACAATTGCAAAAGACAAAGCTGAGAAGGATAGCTAATATTAGGCTCTAAGCTCAGAGGGCCAGAACCATGGCTTACCTAAATTTTAGGTCTCCTCCATCAACTAACATAGTGCTTTGAACATCTGCACACCTTAAGTATTTAATAAATGTTGTGGAATGAGTGAATTTATTTAGTAACACTTTGCATGATAGAATAGGATTTCAGGTCAGTCTCAGTAGGTTAGAGTAATTGGCATCAACTGTGTGAGGAAAGAATGGATGGAAACATCTTGTGAAAAAGACTTAGTTGACTACAAGTTCATTGAGTCAGCAGTGTAATGTTGCAGAAACAAAACAAAACCCTGATTTTTGGCTGTATTAATAGACTTTTAGTGTCTAGAATCCAATTTAATAAATATTTATTAAGCGCCTGCTATGTGCCAGGGACTATGCTAAGCACTGGACATATAATAAAAAGAAAGTCCCTGCCCTCAAGGAACTTAAAATCTAATGGGGGGGGAGACAATACAGTAAGGAGGCAGGGAAGGGTATGTCTTGGGGTGGGGGACAGGACCAGGGGCATCTTGTTCTGTGGAGTTGAGACCAGGCAGAGCAAGAGGGAACAGTGGGAATTTTCTTCCCTCTCTAAAGGAAAGCATTGGGAGGAGCTTGGTCTTCTGCCTTCCAAGCCCTCTAATCGGAGGAGAGAAGAGGCTGAGGGAGGTAGAATCATAAGGCTTCCATTAGCGGCATGATGGTGAGATTAGAAGTGAAGAGCTTATCCTGGGAGGGGCATCTTGTTTGTGGAGTTAAGACCAACTCTGTCAGGCAGGGCAGCAGATGCACAGATTCCACTGATCACCTTTATTTTGGGAGCTTCATTTAAGATTGTCAGGGACATCTGGTCTGCAATATACAATAGGCAATTGGTAATAAAAGACTGAAGCTTGGCATCTATGCCTTTATTAAAATCTTTGATGAAAGTGTTAAGGAGTACAGGGCTAAATATAGGTAGTGTAGCACCCTGAATGCCAGTCAGAAATATTTGAAGTCTACTTAATAAGCAGTTGGAAGGCTTTAAACAAAAGTGTGACATAACCAAATTTGTTCATAAAGAAGATAATTTTGGCAGCAGTAAGAAGGTAGGTTTGGATGGGGAAACAAGTCTTTTGCTGAAAGACTTTTTACAAGGCTGTTATAGTAGTGCAGATAGGTATCCAGATGATAAAGGCCTGTATTAAGGTTGTACCAGTGGGAGCAGAGAGGGGGTAGTAAGATGGTATTGTGAATGATAAGACTTAGTAGCTGATAGTTTATCACAAGTTAGGAAGAGGAAAGAGTTGAAGCTATTATCCCCAGGTCTCAAATGTGGGGACTAAAATGAGATGTAGTGCTGTTGACATTGACATAATGAATGAAGTTATGATAAAGAGTAGACTTGTTGAGGGAGATTAATAAAGTGCCTGTTTGGACATGTTGAATTTTACTCAAGGTGTTGGTGGGCAGGTAAGCATCTGGATGCCTTCTGGATTTGGATCTGGAGCACAAAAGAGAGATCAGAGATAAATACAGAGTTGAGTTGTCTACATAGAGGTTGTGGTTGATGTCATAGAACAAGATTATTAAGGAAGAGAGTAGAAAAAGAAAAGAGAAGGCAGGCAAAGACAGACCCTTGGAGAACACCTTAATTAAATGTTTGGGAAGAGGAAATGAGATGAAAAAGGAGTATTTCAGAGGGAAAGGTGAAAGCTAGATGACTAGTGACTCAGTTTCCTCAAATGTACGATAAGGGGGATAGGTTAAGATAGTCTCTGGTCCTTTCTTTATGGTCTGTTATTCAGTGATCCTATGACTGGTCCCCGTAAAGTATAGATTAACTAGTAGAGAGGGGATGGTTACCAGTGTTGAAAGCTACAGAGAGGTCAAGGAAAATGAGGGCTGATGAAGAGTTTTTTATTTGGTTGACTGTTTTTCTTTGGTTAATTTTAGAGCAGTTTCAGAACAGTGGTAGAGTTAGAACCAGATTGTTTGGAGTTGGGAAAGTAGGTAGAAGAAAAAATAGAGGACACTCTTATAAGAAGTGTAGCAAGGGAGGAGAGATGGGGTAGCAGTGGAGTAGACTATCTGGATAGTCACAGGAAGGCTTTAAAAATATTTGGGAGGAGTTTGGTATTCTACCTTCCAAGCCCTCTAATCGGAGGAGAAAAGAGACTGAGGGAGATAGAGTCATAAGGCTTCCTTTAGCAGCATGCTGGTAAGATTTTCACAGGAAGGCTTTAAAAATATTTGGGAGATCTGAGCATGTGTGAAGGCAATTGGAAAAGAGTCAGGGGAAAGAAATTCTGAAGGTGCATGTGAGAGAGAGGTGGCTGCCAGACTAGGTTCTTGGAGGAGGATGGAGATAATAGGTTTACAGTTGCAGGTCTTAAGGGTTAGCCTTAGCAATAGAATACCTTTTCTTTTTTAACTGGAAGGAAAAGAAGAAAATGGGTTATATTAAAAACATTTAAGAAATGAAGGAAGAGAGCTAAGAGAATTTTTGTCTGGATCTTTTCAATGAAGTAGGAGTGAAGTTACTTGCAATAAAAAAGAAAAAAGACCTGGGATGTTCACTCTGGGGAATGAGATGAGTTGATAGGATAGAATAAAAGTATTGTGCATCAGCAAGTACCCAGCTGAGATTATACACTGATTTTTAGTGCATGAAATCAGCTTAATTTCACAACTTTCTCCTGCTAAGCCCTGGAGAGTTAACAGAGAAATCATATGTGGGGGTTACTTAGGGATATATGGATTCACAGGTTTAAAACAGTGGAAGATCACTGGGGATAAGGTAATTAGCCAGGAAAACGGTGGCAGAGCATGAGGTCAAGATTGGATGTATTGGCAAGTGAAACTAGAATAGGAAAGGTGGATTAGACGAATAATAGGTCAGTGGACTGAAGGCACTTGGGGATCGACTTTCAAGATATCTGTGAAAATAGAAAAGATTACTGATGGTATTGATACCAAAATAAAATTAAATGAGAAGACATTTGCAGCTACTGGCCCATGTGATTACTTTCTCATCCATGTAAACTTAGTGAGAATGGTCTATTCACATATTGAGGGCTTCCTTCATGAAGACATGAGAGAGAAGAAGCAGGCTTTCATAGCCAGTTTTCTATAGTAGACCAATTTTTAGTCTTGCAGTTGATGTAAGTAGTGTAGGGATGTAAGATACTACTGTAACTATCGCTTGATTACAGAAAAGTATTTGATTTGCTAAATCTAAAATACAGTATTAAAGGCTGTTCTCCACCAAGATGTCCTTCATATATATGTTAAGACAATATAAAATGTAATTTTAAAGATCGTTTAATTATCAGTGTTACAAACAAGGTGTAAATCAGGGAGAGACAGGCTTGGTAAAAAAAAAAATGTTTTTCAGGGTTATTGAGGATATCTTGTACAGTGTCTAAAAGGAAGAGGAATTCATTCTCAACAGTGAGATATCGCAGATGCTCCTTTGTGAATAACAGAGTACTAGAATACTACAGATCTCTTTAATGAAACTGGCAACCATGCCGTTTCAGCGATTCCCATGCTCTTCTCTGACATAGAAGCCCATGTTTTCAGCATCAGTATTTGCTCAGTGATACAATATGGTTGTGAATCATGCAACACTATGGTTCCAAAAGAATCAAAGTTACAGGTGACCAAGAGGTAAGAGAAGTAGACGTGATAGTTGTTAGCTGGTGGCAGCATCTCACCACCAGTGGTGTGTGCCAGAATAGAACTGGAAAAGCAGGTGCACGAACAGCAACATGGATAATTCTGGGTGTTGCATGCACAATCATTTGTACCAATAGAATGTTAAGGATTTAGAGGGTCAGTGGTCTGTGGAGGATTTCTGGGTAAACAGACACAGATCAGAAAAGTGGAAAAGGCCGGTTTTGATGAGGGGCCATTTGCATCAGGACCATATTCCTGGCTCATCTGTCCACCGAAGTAGAAGAACAAAGCCCTTTCTAGCTGGGGACTGGTGGGGAGATAGATATGATACTCAGTTCTGCACTTACGTTTACAGTCTCCAAAGGCAGCATGACAGGGTAGAGAGACAGACTCTCAATCAGGGGACCTGGGTTCAGGTTTGGCCTCTGTGTCATCCTGGTTCTGTGAACTTGGTCAAATCACTTAACTTCTCAGTGACCCAGGCAGCTCTCTATAACTGAAAGGTTCAGAGAAGATGCTGATCTGCTTGGTAGAGGAAGTACCTACATTGATATTTCAGAGGCCAGGTAAATTTTTTTAAAAAATCTTACAGGAGTGAATTTATATGTTAGGAGGTGACCATGATGTCATGGACAGAGTATTGGACTTAGAGTCGTAAGACCTGAATTTGGATTCTAATACTTAGTAACAGTAAAACCAGAGGCAAGTCATATGATTTGTGAGCTTCAGTTTCCTCTGTCTGTGAAATGAAGGTAATAGAACTTGTACTATCTACCTTATACAGTTGTTTTAGAAGAAGAAAACTTGATAAAGTTTTAAAAATGCAATAGAAATGTGTTTATTTTGTATGTGATTATCTGCAGGCATGTTTCCTCCCAGTAGATTATAAGTTCCTTGAAGACAGGGACTGTTTCTTTCTTGTCTTGGCATTCCCGTCAACTAATATGGTACCTTGCATTTTAATAGGTGCTTAATAATATATGTTTGCTGAATTTAATTATTATTTCATACACATAAATAAAATGCAGATTAGAATATGATAAATATATGAGGAGCATAGAGTTCTAGGAAAGCATATAATGAAGAGATCACTGCTAGGTGAGCTGGGCCTTGAAGAATGGATATGATGTTGATAGATGGAGATGATGGGGAAGGAGGTCAGGGAGAGAGGGAGGGGCGTGTTCCTTGGAAGGTGAGTAGTAGCTCAGTTTGCCTGAAGCTTAGACAACATGATGGAGGGTGGTGTGAGATAAAGCTGGAGAAATGGACTGGGGCCAGATTAGGGATGGTCTTGAATATTAGGCTAAGAAATTGAGAATTTTTATCTAGTACCTGATGATTGTTGAATCAGTGTACCTAGCAGTCTTTCATTAAGCAAATAATGATTATCTCAATGGTGAAAATGGTCAGAATGAATAGAATAACTCTGGAAATTAATCTGTTCCTCCATTTTTCTAAAGACCTAATGTTACAATCATTTTTTTCTTCCCTCTCTTTTTTGCTTATTTTTGGATATTAGGCTGTTGATGATGTGAAAAAAGGTTATATAAAAGCAGAGGAAAAATCATACCAGTTACAGAAGCTATGTGAACAGAGGAAGATGGTTATGGTAGGTTTGTGTTCCTCTTAATTCTAGGATTGAACTTCCCTCATGGCAAAACCCCTCACACCAGTGCATTTGCAGGGGAGTAATGCAGTCCTGGTGATACAGCTCAAACAAGGGGGTTGGGAGCCGAGTTTTTGCCTTGACCCTACTCCTAATCCGTTGTAAGATTTGGGGTAGTTCATTGACACCCTAGGTGTGCTTGGTTTGTCCCTCTGCACAGTAGAGATTTTCAGACTGCCAGGAAAAAATAAGCTTTGTGTAAGTGATGCTTCCTGTTCCAAAAATCTCTTCTTATGCATTGTAATAGGGTCCTTCCAGTCAGGTGGTGTTGTTTTATGACACTTTCCTAAAACTTAATGCTTAAGGGGATGGCCAAAAACCTAGAGAGGACTGTTCACATCCTTGCCAGGGTTTGCATTAAAATACATGTTTGCTTCTCTGTCCCCTTCCAGTTCTGAGTTGGACTGAATTTCAGTTTCTGTTGAAGGTAGAGTGTAGGAAGGGCAGCTGGGGGCTGTAGTGGGTAGAGCACTGGCCCAGAGTCAGGAGGACCTGAGTTCAAATCCGACCTCAGACCCATGCTACTCACTAGCTGTGTGACCCTGGGCAAGTCACTTAACCCTGATTGCCTTACCAACAAAAAAAAAAAAGGAAGGTAGAATGTAGGATAGTGTTCTGATTCCTGACTTGCACTCAGAGATTGAAATCAGGTCTAAATGATATCTTCGCATGCTGGGGTTCTCCACAACTCAGTGTTCTTTTGCAGAGCTGACAGACAAGGGATTTCCGTGTAAGTCTGGGAGTTAGATGGGGGGAATGTGCTTAGTGCGCACTTTTTTAAAACCTGGTTTCCAAAGTCCACCTTGACTTGCTCACCACAAAAGCGTTCTGCTCTGTTAAGCCCAGAGTCCCTGCTTTAATAATTCCTCTAATTCTGTATTTGCCTACCTTGATGAATATTGAACACTTTTAAAATGATTCTTACTATACTTTTCACCTTGAGGAAAGTGCTTTGTAAGTGGTAACATACCAGTGAGTTGCTATTATTGTTTTGTTTGATATGGGCACCTATTTAAATAGTGTTTAAGGCAAAGAATGTCACTCTCAGTGCCTTAGGCTAAAGCTTTCGTAACACCTAAGAGGAAAACCATGTGTTGTAAACGTACATCTGTGACTCTCACCTGGATATGGTTGTAAACAAATCCCACTTTTGTCGTGTGAAAACTTTGGGTTTGTCTCATTTCTAAAACTCTTATCTTTTGACCAAACCCACATCCCTTCCCTCTCTAACTTCTAAATCACATGCCATCAATTTCAGGTCACTCTCTCCCTACCCTCAAACATATGCACCCCATAAAATAGAGATTCAGATCAATATGGTTGTGCTCACTGGCCTTAAACTGATCCCCTGAGACTTCCCCTTGCCTCCTTCCTCGCCGCAGCCCAGGGTGATCTTGGTTTTCATCTACGTTATGGTCCAAAATGTCTTCCTAAGCCCTATTACTTCCCAAAGGGATGTTGCTGGTAATAACTCACCTTTCATTGAGCACTTTGAGGCTGAACAGTCATTTTCCTTGCAATAGCCCTGTGAGGTAGGGATTAATTAGCTTCACCCTTTTGCAGATGAGGAAATTGAAGTTGAGAGAGGTTATAGGACCTTCTGTGGTCACACAACTAGGACGTGTCCAAAGGGACTTTGGCTTCAGGTCTTTCCACACTCTAGGGCCATCCCTATTTGTGCTGCAGCATTTCTCAGTGACAAAAGAACACAGGAAGAACCAGCTTTAAGGCTCCAAAAATGCTCTGAGAATTGTAGAAATCTTACCAAAGCATTTTTCTAGCTGAATCCGCTTTTTATTCAGCCCGTGGAGAGCTTCCGATGAACATGCTGAGAGGCTGAATCTCTTTCTCAGATTCAAGGCTGAGCTGTGTCTATGGGTAGCAAAGAAGTGTGGGGGGTGGGGAAGAGAGTGGCAACCAGAGCCAATGATGTGGTGGTGGGTGGGGGCAGGATCCTCCCGGGCCCTTTGCTCCTGGGGCTTCTTTTTCCCTCTAAGGCTGCCTTTCTGATTAATTTTTGCTTTTTTTTTTTAATCTGCATGGAAATGTTAACTGAGGGAAGGGAGCACATTAGGTGATTTGCTTAGGGCTCTCCTATTCCTTAGTGGAAACCCTGGTGGCATCTGTTGTTGTCTCTGGTACGGTTTGTTGGCCTCGAAGTCCAGCAGTCCAAACTCCCGTTCTAGAGAGTTGTGACCTTTTTTGTTGTTTCCTTCTTTCCCTTGAGCTGCCAACTTCACAGGGCATTCCATTCTAGTTGCCAGCCTAGTGAAGTTAAAAGGGGTGTGTGTGTGGGGGGGTGCTTTTATCTTTGGCTCTCTGTTAACATCCCCCAGTATTCCCTGTCTCCTTGATGACATGTGATTGAGGGTGTGAAGGTTCAAGGCTATTGGATTGTTTCCTGGAGGCCTCTCATGGAGTTCAGGACAGAATCCATTAAGCCTTTCTTCAGGGTTTTTAGGAAATTCCTGTAGAGAAGACCTTTACCACCTACCTCCTTGGGAGGAGACTGCTAACTTCCCTGGGGCAGAAGGAAAGGGGAGAGAGGTGGCCACACCCTCTTTCCTGGGTGTCCTTAATAAAGGGGTGTCTGGATTTCTGTGGGTCTGGGCTCTGTGAAAGGAAGGCACAAGAATGAATGACGTGAGGGCTTCTGCTGTCCTGGCAGTGAGAGAGGGGGTCATTTCTCCCCTCCTGTAAGAGGTGGAGGTGCAGAAGCAAGTCTCCAGGTGCTGGGGGGTGGGGCTTTCGTTCCCTCCAGAACCTTCTCTGTCTCTTGTGCTTTCTTTCCTCCTAGCTTCTCTGTAGGAAGTTGACTTCCTAGTGATACAGCTTTTCCCCTTCCTTTCCCCAGTACCTCAACATGCTTAGGACCTGTGAGGGCTACAATGAGATTATCTTCCCCCACTGTTCCTGCGACTCGAGGCGGAAGGGACATGTCATCACAGCCATCAGCATCACGCACTTCAAGCTACATGCCTGCACGGAAGAGGGACAGCTTGAGGTGAGAGCCATGCAGAAGGCTGGGGGACGTGAGGGGAGACATCACTGGGAGACTCCCGTGAGAGTGAGGACGTATGTTTGGTGTGGACTTGGTGCCGAAGTCATCGGCCATACTTTGGGCCCCTCTCCTTGGAGGAGAAGCGAATCACAGCTGTGTGCTGACTGGGCCTGGCGAGCTGGCAGTAGAGCTCTGTTGCTTCTCGTCTTCGTTGTCCAGCTGCTGTTCTGTTCTTTCTGCCTGGCCCGGCCGGCCTTGCCCTTCTCCACCCCTTCTCCCCCTGCTGCTGACCCAGACCCCGTCCAGCTCCCGATCCTCGCCTCTCCCCCTGATGTTTTGCTCTCTGATGCTCAGAACCAGGTAATAGCCTTTGAGTGGGATGAGATGCAGCGATGGGACACGGATGAAGAGGGGATGGCTTTCTGTTTTGAATATGCGCGAGGAGAGAAGAAGCCGCGATGGGTCAAAATCTTCACACCCTATGTGAGTGGTCAGATGGGTTGCATGTTTTGGAAAAACTGGATGCACGTAAAGTTGAGAATCGGCCAGCTGAGGAACACAACGGGAATAGTCTTGTCCTCTGCACCTGTCTGGGTCCCAGAACCCCAGGCTGGCCCTTCAGAGTCGAGCTCCCCTTGTTCCTCTAGCCCCAAAAGGTGGTGGATGGAGCCACGTCCTCTCCTCCGTCAGCCACAGGGAGGAGCCCGAGAGCTGGGGATGGGCTGGGGAGGGCTCCCCGTTGGCAGCTGTCCACCTGCGAGCCACGTTTGCCCTTGTCCTGAGGGAGTTGGGGGAGAACGCTGGCAGTGAGGGGGTGGTGAGTGCCGCTGCTTCTCTTTCAGTTCAATTACATGCACGAGTGCTTCGAGAGGGTGTTCTGCGAACTCAAGTGGAGGAAAGAGGTAACTCCGAGCTCTGCTCATTGGTTTTTGCTTCTTTGAACAGAGGATTGTTGGGCCAGTGGCCTGGCTCCCTGCAATTACCCCCTCCTTTCCTTCTCACTGCTCCCCCCCCCCCCCCCCCACCCCATGAGTCCCCATTGCAGACCACACACAGCCCAGGACAGCATTCCAAGAGACACTTTGGTATGTGCTGGGCAGGAATCGGGCTAAGCCAGCGAAGCCCTGACCCAGCAAACAGTGACTGTCAAGACCCTGTGCTGTCTTGTCTTTTTCTGATCTCTTCGCTTTTCCCTCTGCCCCCTACCTCCCAGTATGGCTGGCTCTGGGACGTGGCTCTGAGCAGGGGACTGATCAGGAGCAGGGTCTCAGTCAAGATTTTCTGCCCTCGTGGGTGTACAGGTGCTTTGCTGCCTCTCTCACGGGCCTTGTCTGAGCCAGTGCTGGGCATGGTCTCCTAGGAAGCTGCTTTTGTAGCTGGCCGCTTACTCTTCAGAAAGAACGTAAAGGGTTTTAGGAAGGACAGCTCAGCCTATGGAATGAAAAGACGCATTTTGATGTAACAATAGAGGCCGTCTGGAGATGTCAGCCCTAGCTCTGGGTCTGGACATTTATGTGGATGGCATGGGGAGGAGATGTGCTCTGCCCCCCCTCCCAAATGTTACCTGTACAGCTTCTGTGTCTCGGGTTTTCCACACTAGAAATGTGTGTGGGGCTCCCAAGGCTCCCTCATAACCAGGCTTTTGTTTTTTTTTTTTTCTCTTTTTTCCTTTCAGAACATTTTCCAGATGGCCAGGTCACAGCAGAGGGATATGGCCACCTAGCCCCACCCCCTCATTCCCTCCTCTCCTTCCCCTTCATACGTTGTTTCTCCCTGCTTCCACTCCCTATGTCAGAGTAACCATTAACACTTACAAAAGAGGAGAAAAAGAAAAAAAAAAGTCATTGTATTAAAAAAGCCCTAAACTGAATATTAATAATCCCCTTTGTGAATTTCATGTCTGGAATTGAGCTGGTAGAAAACATAGGATGGTCAGCACCAGAAGCCAACCAAGTGGTCACCTGGAAAGCCAATGTGCCCCGCCAAGCCGCTAGAGGGGTCTTTGTCTTTTGCCCAGGCCTCCCACCAACAAACTCTCCTTGGACTCTATTTTTAAAACTGGAACTATGGACTCCATCCATTTGCACTGTTCAAACGTATATATGTATGTATGTAAAAAAAAATTATATATATATACACAAATTAGCTGCACGTATATACATATATATTTCTTTTTAAATTTCATATTGACGGCAGTACCTTTTTTAGCTTGCATTTTTACACACCTTTCACCAGGTTTCATTACTCTTGTCTCTCTCTCTTGTTCTTTTTTTCCTTTGAAACAAACTTTAAAAAAAAAATTACAGGGAAAATACCTCTCCTCATGAAGGACTTGAAAAGTTTACAACCTGCTTGGGTTTTTTTTCTTCCTTTATTTGTGTTGGGTGCGGATCCTGGCTAGAGGTTGACATGGAGCCTCAAAGGCAAGGAAGTGTGGTTCCTTTTGCTTTCCAGGAGGGTGGAGGGTAGAGATGCTGGGGAGAGGAAAAGATTCTTGTCTGGTACGGGTAGTGTGCTTAATCAGAAGACTTGGTCAAGGCCGCCTCTTGGCTCTGAGAAAGATGCCCAGCTTCCACGTCCTTCTCGTTCCTCACCTTTCCCCAGCCATGTTTCACTTCACTTCTCTGCTTCTCTGAGGAGCTCTCCCAGACTTCATCGGCGTCCTGGGTTAAGCAGTACAGATGTGGGGTGGGCACTGGACGTTGTTCTGTGTGGTCCATTTCCTCCAGAAAACCCAGGCGTGCCTTGTGGTGGTCATGTCCACCCTTCAATCACTTTTTCCGGAACTAGTGATAAGGAATGGTTCTAGACCTGACAGGTTTGGACATGAAACTTGGCTTTGTATGGAGGAAGAAAAGGGAAGTAATACCCTGTATAGATAAGCACTTCACCCAACCAGAACACTGTCACCTTTTCTAAGTCATGGGTTTTAAAATAGCTTCCTAGGGCAGCAGTGTTAGGGATTTGTTCATGGTTTTATGGATAATTGAGATCCTTGGCCCTTTGCTCTGCTAACTGACCCCAACCTCCACCATGGAGATCAGTTGAGATCCAAGGCAGGAGCTTTATCAGAGAAATGGTGGATGACTGAAATTGAGAGACACAGTGGAAAGGGGAACCTTTTCTACCCACAGAACCCATTTTGACTTGTTAGACCTTTGAGACAAACTAACTTCTTTTAAAGGGGCTCTGTGTGGGCTGCATTACGAACACAAGGATAGGGTAGCATGGGGTGCTACTGTTAACACTTCTCAGTCTCTCTCCTCCTAAAAAAAAAGAAAAAAACCAAACTCTGAAGGGTGGCTTGGTCAGCTTTATGGAAAGTAAGTCTAACTTGAGGCTACTAGTCTTCCTTGAGCAGGGGTTGCCAAGGGTTTGAAATTTATTTTTTATGATCTGTATCTCAAAACCAGAAATGTATTTGCAGAAAGTTGTCTACTTTTCTTCCTCTCTTTCTCACCCTGTCTTCCTGGTATCTGCCCACCTGATGACTTGGGTCTGCATAGAACACCTCTCCATCACTGCTAACTCAGGTGGACTTGGAATCAGACTTTGCAGAGCTCAAGAATGTGCTGAAAGTTTAAAGTTGCGGGAAGTGAATCCACATTTGAAGGCTTTTACACAAGATTGACTTTTTCATTTTGGTTTTTAACCAGTTTAGGACGGAGCCAAAAGCTTTGGAAAGAGAATATGCTGGCTTCTTCCTCCAAGCCTCTAGGAGGTTTTTGGCCACAGTTCTGTTGATATTTCAAGATGATTGAAACCTGCCCCTCTCTGTCATGGGGAGGGACAGACCACCCAGAGAATCCTCGAATGGCAGGATGCTGGCCTCAGAATAGTGAGAGAGACATAGTTAATGGCATTTGGATTTGTCTGCCCTCTTTGCATGGTAATAGAAAGCCAACACTGGGGAAGACGAGTGAGGGAGCAATGCCTTCTGGATAGTGTACTCTTGATTTTCTTTTCAGTTTCCCTTCCATATGAGTCGTCCCCCCCCCCCATCTCTACAGTATGCTGCAGCTGCCATAGTCCCTTTCTGACACGTTTATCCCTTTATGCTTCGGCATTCAGGGAATGGAGCCCTGTGGAAAGATGCCAGGAAGGCTAGATGTGATGATCTGTGGGCAATCCCCTCTTGAAGCTGCATCATGAACAAAGCATCCCATTTGTAGTAAAGAGGAAGAGACCCTTCCTGCCGTGCTCACCCTTCCCCCCCCCCCACTATACCTCAGGTTTCTGGTGCCAAAGGTCGACATGGCCCCAGGAGCCTGCAGGTTAGGAAAATGAGCCCATCTCTCCATGAGCCAGTGTTAGGTCTGACATGCTTCTCCTTCTCATTTGAAATTTCCTCTACTTTCCATCCTGAGGTTGGCACAGGCTACGTGTACCCTCACTAGAGCCAGCAGGGTCTTCCTGGCCCCCTCCCCCTTCCTCCCACTCTCTTTGGCTCAGTGTAGTTTTTGTTCTCTGAGACAAGTGCTGAGAGCTATGAGGGAACTGAGGAAAAGAGCAGACCTGAGCATACTCCTGCATTTTAGGGAGGTGCCCTTTGGCCAGGTCTCCCATTTCCCAAGGCCCATAGTCTTCAGCTAGTCTCTTTGACTTTATTTCTTGCCTAAGCATTTGATAATTCTTAATGGTCTTATGCTTTTCCTATCTCCACTCCTAAATCCCATAGGAAATCAGCTCAGCTACGGTACAGGTCTAAGGGTGCTCATGTTAGCTTCTTGGCCTGAGCTCTCCTGGAGAAATTAGAATCAAAGGTCCAAAGCCACAACCCTGGCCTACTTAAGTAACTTCTGTTGACTGGTCCAGGTGAGCCACTTACAGGCTTACCTTATCCTCCTTTTAGGTCAGATTCAGTATCTGGAACAGCAGGCTGAGGCCCTCAGAAGGGCTTTCTTTTTCTGTCCCATTCCCTAACTCCATCAGCTTAGGGGCCTGGCTCCTGGGGAGCATTTTTCCCCAAGGGTTCCCAGTCCTGGGTGATTTGTCAGACATACTATGGCTGCCCTTCTGTTCAGGAGATTGTCATGCCCTAAGGCTATGGGCTAGATTGATAGAATTTGAGGGCCCTGTGGTTGGATCTCCGTAGGCCCTCCTAGTATTCCTTTCCATATTCAGTGGCACTTTATCTTGGGGATGAGGAAGATGTGGTGTGCATAGAGGAAAAGGACATTTTTGACCCGTAGTGGTGGGTGTTGGGGACATACTGAGCTCCCCTTTCCCTCCATTCTTCCAGTACCACTTCCTCTGCCTCTCCCCACCGTCCTCTCCCAGATCCAAGCATGTCATTTCAGGCCTCATTTATCCCAGGACAGCATTGTCTTGCTCTCCACAATGATTTGGAATGCATGGACAGTTTAGAACTATGGAAAGGAATCCTAAAAGGAGAGAGGGAGAATGTAGGGTGGGAGGTTTGGGCCAACTGCTAACATGGAAACCAATGTTGTATCATGTTCCCCTTTTCGAACTTAGGATTTGGTTTCAGCTCTCCCCAGGCCATGCACTCTTTTAATTTATTTGAGAGAAACTCTAATTGTATTTTCACTGCAGTATCTTGTATTTTTTATTTGTGATTTAAGAAATGTGAAGAGAAAACACACAATGGCTAACAGTGTTTCTTTCATTCCTTGTTCTAGAGCTAACCACTCTAAAATTGTTTGGTAATGTCACTTAGTGTAATTAATTGTAACATATTCTTTTAAATAAATTGATTTATTGATGAAAGTGCTCAGCCTTCTGCTGCTTCTTGGAGTTGGGATATGGGATAAAGAAGAACCTCAGTTGGGCAGCTAGGTGGCACAGTGGATAGAGTACCGGTCCGGAAGTCAGGAGGACCTGAGTGCAAATCCTACCTCGGACCAAACACATGACACGTACTAGCTGTGTGACCCCGGGCAAGTCACTTAACCCCAATTGCCTAAAAAAACAAAAACCTCAGAGCTCAGGGAATGGGTGAAAACCCTTTGACTCTCAAGTGCCTCAGATCAGGACCAACAGGGCAGCATTTTGAATACTGTGGGCCATCTAAAATCCATGCCTCCTCTCCAGTGGAATTCCCTTTGGAGAATTCATTTTTCCCTACTGGGATATTCTGGACCTAGTAGGAGAACTTACTGTTCCAGGTTCCTACCTGTAGGCAGATCTACATGGAAATCATGCCAGAAATTTAGTTGGAGATATCCAAAGATGGAAACATAAGAGAAGCAAGAGGGGAGAAGATTTAAGTGGGGAAGAAGGGTTTAGGGTTCCCTTCACTCTCACAGTTTGGACCTAGGAGTGGCCCACAGAGAAGCCGTGGCGACCCCCCTCTCATCATTGCCTAGGCATGCTTTCACACATACCCCTTCTACCCCTTTCCATTTCCCAGTCAGCATTAGGAATGGAGGGATTGTGAGGGTGTGGTGTTCCCTTTGGGATCCAAGTTGAAAGGCGGTATGGCTTCTACTCTCTGGTATTTTTAGCTATGTCATACCTTTCAAAGGACATTTGTTACTTGATATTCATGTCTTTTTTTTTTTTTTCCTCTGGGGCTCTCTGGTCTTGTGGCCTAGTCCCCAATCCCTTGGGGGCCCTGAAGCCTTTTCTCCAAGGATGCCTTTTCATGCCAACGGCCCCAGAATTGAGGCTGGACCTACCCAAAGCAACTGGGCCCCAGTGATAGCTCAAGTTCATCCCCACCCTAAAGGGCTTATGAGTAAAACAGCCTTCCAGGGGCCTGCCCCTCACCACCACACCCTGCCTATTTTCTTTTGCTGCTTAATTTAATGGGGAAAGGGATACTAGTTTCATGTTTTCTTCATGTTTGTGGAGGAGTAATCTTCTACATAGAAGAGAAATTCAGCATCATTTGTTTGAAATCTGATGAGTATTGTCATTCTGGGGGAAGTGGGGTGGGGAGTGTTTATTTCAAAGATGGCTTCAATCAGAATTGGACTAGTGGACGGTGGCACATGGGAGTATCAAGGCTGTAATTCCAGAGCTACAATTGGACTTAAAGTAGTCTCTGATAAGACAATTGGAATTGTTAAGGCCAGGAGAAGTCCCTTGGTCCAAAATGCAAGTGATGTGAGTCCCAGTGGTCTAGGGAAAAGAATCTTAGGGCAGCTAGGTGGCACAGTGGAATGGAGCACCAGCCCCGGAATGAGAAAGACCTGAGTTCAAATCCAGCGTCAGATACTTACTAGCTGTGTAACCCTAGGCAAGTCACTTAACCCCAATTGCCTCTAAAAAAAAAAAAGGAAAAGAATCTTAAGATCATTTTAGAGCTGGATGGGCTCTGAGTAGCCCTTGTAGTCCTGCCTTTCTCCAAAAGACATACATATAACTCAGCCTCCATCATCTACCTGGAAATGTCCAGCGAGGGAGGAAGACTATGTCCTGAAGTCTCCCATTCCATTTTTCAGCAGCTCTAAGTGTTTGGAGGTTATTCCTAATGTCAAGCCTAAATTTGGCTCTGCAACATCCAATTTGCTCCTACTTACTACCTCCAGTCCCAGACGATAACAATCCCTCTTCCTCACAGCAGCCCTTCAGATACTCGAAGACAGCCATCCTGTCCCCTGAAACTTTTCTTCTCCTGGTTAAAATATCCTCAGTTCCTTCAGTTCGTTATCCTATGTGGATCATACCGAGCTCTGCTACCAGAAACCTGAATCGGGATGCATAGGCAGGAGGTTCTCCCTTCCTTCCAGCCTTTCAATGCCTTTTCCTCAACTCTGGCCCCCAGGACTGAAGAGGACATTGGATGTGGTCCGATGAGGGCATGGGAAGTCTATCAGGACTATTGGCTTATTCCCGGAAGCTCTGCCTCTCATCGTGGCTTTGTTATGTTGTTGACTCATAGTTAGCTTGTAGGCTGTTAAAGTCAAGATTTTTGGTCTAATTATGTGTTCTCTATTGTGGACTTCTATCTGAGGCCCACAGTATTCAAAAGTAAGAGTTTACATTTATTCCTATTATATTTCATCTTACTGGATTCAGCTGAGTGCCCAAACCTGTCGATTTTTTTGGATCCTAATTCATCCTATGTGTGAGCTTTGCACATTTGATCAATATGTCTTTTTTGACTGATAAAAATGTTATTCAGGAGAGAGCCATGCACAGATGCACAGATGGGGACCTCATTTCAAATTGACATCAAATCATTAATAACTACTTTTTGAGTCCCACCATTCAACCAATTCGAAATCATCCAATTGTGCCTAGTCCACATTGCTCCTTTTGCATGAGAAAAGCATGAAATACTTTATCATACACTTTGCTAAAATCTAGGAAAACTGTATCTGCACTATTTTCCTGCTACATCAGGTTTATAACCCTGTCCAAAAATGGAAATAAGGTTCATCTAGCATGACCTGTCATCCCACCCACCTTTTTTTTGAGACAGTCAGAGTTAGGTGATTTGCCCAAGGTCACACAGCTAGTATCTGAGGCCAAGATTTGAACTTGGGTCCTCTTGCCTCCAGGGCCAGTGCTCTATACCACCTAGCTGCCCCTAGCATGACCTATTCTTGATGAAGCCATACTTGCTCAGTGATCATTGCTTCCTTTTCTAGATTTTAGCTAGTAATCTGGTTAATAATCTGTCCTAAAATCTTACCAGTAATCAAAGCCAAGCTCACTGGCCTATAAGGTACAGACTCTGTTCTCTTACTTTTTTTTTTTTAATTGGGAAACATTTTCCTTTTTCCAGACCTGCAGTATTTCTCCCATTCTCTGAAGTATTTTCAAATATCAGATAGCAAAACTCAGCAATAATGTCTTTCAGCTAGCTACCTAAGGATGTAGTTCATGTAGGTGCATTGATTTGAACTTATCAAGGGTGGCTTAGTGCTCTCTTACCATCCCTCTGTTTTGATTATCACTTCACCATTAGGTCCTTAGGAAAATAATTACACACGATCATACAAAAAATCTAAAACCACATAATTTATCAATAGATTAAAAAAAAAGCCTTTGACAAAGCACAACACTCATTTGTGCTAAAAATATATGAAGCACGGGACTAGAAGAACTGTTCTTAAAACGATAAAAATGTCTATCTAGAATAAAAAACTAGTATTATATTCCATGGGAAACACTAGAAGCTTTCCTAATAAATGCCAAGTAAAGCAAGAATATACTTCCTTTCTCTGCAGTTATTTGACAATGTTCTAGAAATGCTGATAAAACAGATCAAAGGCATAGAAATAAAGAGACAAAACCATTCCTATTTGCTGATAATGTGATGGTTCACTTAGAAAATCAGTAAAGAAACTAAGGAAATCAGTAAAGAAGCAGTATACAAAATTACCTCACAGAAAGCAACAGAATGTTTATGCATCAGGAGGAAATAATAGAATGTTTGTGTATCAATAACATAATCAGGAGAAAATAATAAAAAGTCCCAAACAAAATAACTACAAAATGACACATTCAAGATACATTTACAAAGAACAACTTAAAATAATTGGAGACATGTTCAGAGCTCATGGCTGGGCTGCACCAATGTAGTAAAAATGATTATACTACTTAATTTATCGATTTACAAATCTACCCAGGATCCATCCATACCTCCCCACCCTGGGTTACTCTTATTCATGCCTTTTCACTAATTTGCTACAGGGGATTCACCCAGCATAGTGGTGGCTTTCCTCAATTTCTCCAAATCTTACAAAGACACCGGTGTAGCACATAGGCTATCCACTGGGGATCCCTTGTTCTTGCCTTGTGACCAGCCCATCTTTTAGTCTCCCCCCCATATTTCCTATTTGTTATTTGCTTCAGCCTTCCCACCTTGTGCTTCTCCAGTACTCTCTGACATGGCCACACAACATGGATGGATTATTGGTATTAAAAACATGGGCTTTTGTTTCTGTGAGAAGTTTGAGGCCATTAATGGAGTTTTGCAATTTCTTAAAGTAATCTGCCTGACTCTTTCCTTCTGTTTAATGGTCCATTTGTAGTGCTGGTCATATATGTGTGTATGTATTGGTAAATATATGCACACATATATATGTATGTATGTATAGTTGTTGCTGGTTATTTGTTTTTCGTCATGTCTGATTCTTCGTGACCCCATTTGGAGTTTTCTTGGCAAAGATACTGGAGTGATTTGCCATTTCCTTCTCTGGCTGATTTTATAGATGAGGAACTGAGGCAAACAGGGTGAAGTGACTTGCCCAGGGTCACATAGCCAGTAAGTGTCTGAGGCCAGATTTGAACTCGGAAAGATGTCTTCCTGACTCCAGGCTCAGCATTCGATCTCCTGTGATACCTAGCTCCCTCCCTCTCTCTCTCTCTCTCTGTATATACATACATTTTTATATATATATATATATATATATATATATATGTACACACACACGTATACACACGCATATACATAAATATGCACACATAAATATATATATATGTATTACACAGAAGTAGATGAACAATGGATAGAGCTCATTCACCAATATATCTGTTTATGTACTGATAAGCAGGCTCTATAGATTGTCCTTCCACCTGCATGTCATAGTCTGCACGAGTAATTTTTCATCCAGTTGGTTTTCCTGTTTGGATGGTTAGTCCAAACTCTTTTGGATTGTTGTGAGTTTTATCTAGGAAGTTCTGCGATATTTTGAAATGATGCACTGGCACAGTATCATCCACAAACAGAAGTATCTCGAGGCCCTTACTAGCTTCTATAGAGAACTCCTCTTCACTGTGGACTCTGCCCTAATTGTCCTCAATAATAATAATAATGAACTGCCTTGGTTTCTTCACCTATAAATTGGAGATAACCCTTGTATCATCCACTTAGGGTGGTCAGCAAAGTATTTTGCAAAACTTAAAAGGCTACGTATAAAGGTGATTAGTATCTCAAATTACACAAATATCTGATTATCTCAATTTATAGAGCCCTTTAAGTTTGGCAAAGTACTCTCCACTCAGCAATCCAAGGAGGTAGGTAGCACAATTATTGTTAAGAAATTTAGGTTAATAACAGCAATTTTGTTCTAAAAACAACTTTGAGCAACTAAATAATTTTCAGTATTATAAATACTCAAATCAACTACTAAGGACCTATGAAGAAAGGTGCGAAAAGTGTATAGCAGAGAATAAAAAAAAAAGCTTAGAAGCACAGAAAAGCAGGGTAGCTCTGAAAACAATGTGTAGTATTTATTACATAGTTTTTTTTTTTTAAAGTAAACTGAGGGGCAGCTAGGTGGCATAGTGGATAGAGTATAGCCCTGGAGTCAGGAGGACCAGAATTCAAATTTGGACTCAGACATATAACACTTAATAGCTATGTGACTCTGGGCAAGTCATTTAACCCCAGTGGCCTCATATATAAAAAAAAAAAAGAAGAAAATAAACTGAAATGGAAATTCATGGTTTTATGTTGAATCCTCTTATGTTGTGCTGTGTACGTGGAAATGATTTTTTTTTTGTCTTTTTGTATTTAAGTTCAAAATGAGTAAGTTTTTTGTTTTTTTTTTAAAGAATTTAGGTTAGCAAGGGGCAGCTAGGTGGCAACAGTGGACAGAGCACTGGCCCTGGAGTCAGGAAGACCTGAGTTCAAATCTAGCCTGAGACAGCTGTGTGACTCTGGGCAAGTCACTTAACTCCAAATGCCTCACCAACAAAAAGAAAAAAAAAAAAGACTTTAGGTTAGCATGTCCACTCTCAGAGAACCGATCAACTTTGAGTACAAATTAAAGCATACTTTTTTCACTTCATGTTTCTTTTTTCTTTTTTTTTTAACATGGCTAATATGGAAATGCTTTGCATAACTTCACATATATAATTAATATAATGTTGCTTGCTTTCTTGATGGGTAGGGGGAGGGAGAGAACTTAGAACTCAAAATTTTTTTTAAAAGAATATTAAAAATAAATAATTAAAAAAAGAAATTTAGGTTAGGTAAGGAGGCAGCTAGGTGGCTCAGTGTTGGGCCTGGAGTCAGGAAGACCTGAGTTCAAATCCAGCTTCAGACACTTACTAGCTGTGTGACCCTGGGCAAGTCACTTAACCCTGCTGGCCTCAGTTTCCTCATCTGTCAAATGAATTGGAGAAGGAAATGGTAAACCACTCCAGTATCTTTGCCAAGGAAACCTCATGGACAGTATTGGCGTGCTGTGGTCCACAGGATTTGGGAACGACTGAAGAACTGGTCACACTGCTGATTAAGTCTTTCAGGGAGGACCAAAGCAAGGACTCCTAAGGGGGTTGGATTTTATGACCTTTAAAGTGCCTTCCCGCTCATGTCTATGATTCTAAATCCTGTCCTCTTTTACTTATGTGAATGAGTATCCATTCAGTAAACTCAGTTCCGAGGAAGTTTCTCTTCCTATCCATCTGTATACTACCTTTGATGTTAACTACTGTGTTCACTGTATTCATTTTGAGCTCTAATTGGGCGAGGGCAACACAGTATTTTTTTTTTTTTGTGTACCCTCCCCACCCCCATTTCTTGAAATCTTTTATTTCTCTGCTGGCTGGAATGGGTGTTGGTGACACGGTGACGACTTTTTTTAAAGACAGATTTTTTAAAGTAAGGTAAGTGCCACTAGGTGGCGCCATAACGCACAGAGCGCTGGGTCTGGAATCCAGGAAGACCCATATCTCTATCTAACCTCAGATACCATTCTCTTAGTCTCTTTCTGCCTCAGTTTCCTAATAAGGTCGTTGTGAGGATAAATTGAGCTATTTATAAAACGCTGTGCATACCTTAAAGTGCTACATAAATGCTAGTTATGATTTTTAATAAATGGATATTTATAAATAAAAATAAAATTTTACATTGTTAAAATTCTAGTTTTTTAATAAAAAATCTAAAAATTAAAATAATAAATGGATATTTATGAATAAAAATTATTTAATCCCTTCCTATTCAAGTTTCCCTTCTCTAGCTAGGCTCTAGGACCTCCAGAGTTAGAGGGACCATAAATCCCAGGACCATAGATCCAGAACTGGAAGGCCCCAAAGGAGCACCACCTCTCTAGACACCTTCATCCTTCCCCTGACACTGCCACCCTTCATCACCTCCTGTCTGGACTACTGCAATAGCTCTCCCTCCAAGACATTCTCCATTTAGCTGCTAAAGTGATTATCTCTTTTTTTTTTGGCTAGGCAGTGGGGTTAAGTGACTTGCCCAGGGTCACACAGCTAGTAAGTGTTATATGTCTGAGGTTGGATTTGAACTCAGGTCCTCCTGACTCCAGGGCCAGTGCTCTATCCACTGCGCCACCTAGCTGCCCCTAAAGTGATTTTCCTAAATACGTTTCTGACCATATTACCTCCTCAGTAATCTCCAGTGGTTCCCTAACACCTCCAGGATCAAATGCACAACCCTGTCTATTTGGCATTCAAAGTCCGTTCTAACCCATCTCATCCCCCATCTCTGCCTTCCATCCAGAGACACTGGCCTTCTGGCTGCTCCATATACCAATTCCAGGCCTATTCTCTGGCTCCCCCCCATACCTGGAACGTTCTCCTTCCTCTACTTGGCCTTCTGGCTTCTCCAGTTTTCTACATGACTTTAGCTAAAATTCCACCTTCCACAGGCAGTCTGTCCCAGTCCTTCTTAATTCAAGTGCCTTTCTTCTGTTGGTTATTTCCAATTTATCCTGTATGTAGCTTGTTTGTACAAATTTGTTTGCATGTTGTCTGTACTATTAGACTGTGGGCTCTTAGTGAGGAGGGGACTGTCTTTGATCTTTCTTTGAGTTTCTAATGCTTAGCATAGTGTCTGGCACACAGGAGGTGCTCAATACTTTATTTATTGACTGTCTGACCTCCAAGGCCAGGTTTTTTCCTCAACCAATTGCCCTATTCCTCTACCCCACCATAGCCCAGAGGAAACTCAGAGGAAAAAGGATTGTGTCTTGGCATCCTTTGCCGCCTAGCAGAGAAGCCTGACACATTGTAAGTGTTCAACAAATAACGAATCCAAAAGCAACAACAGTGATCATTTGATACAGCTCTTTAACGTCTTCAGAAAGCTTCCCACTCATCATCTCATTTGACGCCCATGAGTTCGAGGCAGGGAGGTAGAGGGATTATCCCATTTGGCACAAATTTGTTGAATGAATGATCCATCTCTCCAACCCATTCTTTCCTTGGGTAAGTTCTCCCTTTGGCCACTGGATGTACCGGTGCAGAGAAAATAGCAATGTGTGATGGGATGAGAAATCTCCCTTTATGCGGTTGTGGGGGCATCTGCTTCTTGTCAGAGCAGTGAGAGAGCAGGGTCTTGTTTAAGCTGCTCTGTGTAATCGGGAGGGGCAAAATGCAGTGTTGGAGAAGAAGGGGGCTCTCCCTTCTTCTCTGTCCCCTTTTCAGTCACAGATTCAGCCCAAGAAGTGCCTTTTGCCTCTAACACCAACGTGCCCAGCCTTCCATTGCTCACTGGGGGCAGGGCAGGGAGGGGTGAGGGGGGATGCTTCGGGACCTCAGTGAGGCTGTAGAGCCGGTTACTCTAGTCGATCAAGAAGGACCCAACAAAGTTTCCAAAGGCTCCAGCCCAGGGCTCGTTGTGCTGTTGAGTTGTTTTTCACTCATGTCAGACTCTTCGAGGCTCCATTTGGGTTTTTTTTTTTTTTTTGGCAAAGATACTGGAATGGTCTGCCATTTCCTTCTCCAGCTCATTTGACAGATGAGGAAACTGAGGCCAACAGGGTTAATGACTTGCCCAAGGTCAGACAACTAGTAAGTATCTGAGGGTTGGATTTGAACTTGGGTCTTCCTGAGTCCATCACTTAGCTGCCTTAAGAGCCTTAGGGCTCCCTGAACAATCCCAGTTTCCTGTGGCTTTAGGCTTCTCGGGGCACTTGCTTTTTTTTTTTTTTTTTTTAGGCAATTGGGGTTAAGTGACTTGCCCAGAGTCACACAGCTAGTGAGTGTTATGTGTCTGAGGCCGGATTTGAGCTCAGGTCCTCCTGACTCCAGGGCTGGTGCTCTAACAACTGTGCCACCTAGCTGCCCCGGGACTTGCTTTTGGCCTTGAGGCTTTCACTACTGTTTGAACCTTCCCTGATCTGGGAACTCCAGTTCAGTGTACTGAACCTTCTATGCCTTCATGGCCCCTGAACCAGCATGACCCCGTGGGTTCTGAATGTGCTTCACTCTGTGCTTTATTTGGTACAGTGGATAGAACACAGGACCTGGAGTCAGAAAGACCCATGTTCAAGTCTGACCTTAGATTCCTAACATCTGTGTGATCCTGGCCAGGTCACTTAACCGCCCTCTGCCTCAGTTTTCTCATCTGTAAAATGAGGATAATAATAGCACCTCCCTCTCAGAGTTGTTGTGAGGATCAAATGAGTTAATAATTGTCAAGCGCTTAGCACAGTGCCTGGCACATAGTAGGTGCTATATAAATGTTAGTTATTATTACTGATTGCTTTTATGACAATAGCTGGTTTCCTCATTCTGGCATCCATAAATTTTCTCTTTCCCTTATAATTCTTGTCATAAAAAGATCATAGATTTAGAGCCAGAAGAGACTGTAGAAACGAAATCCAGTCCCTTTATTTTACAATTGAGAAAACTGAGGCCCACAGATGTTAGGTGCCTTGCTTCCAGTCGCCCACAGGTAGCAGCTGTCCGAGATGGATTGGAACATGTCTTTCTAACTGCAAGACAAGCATTCTGCCCACTAAGACTTCATGCTGCCTGCTTCCTAGGCATTTCCCTTATTTATAAGGGAAAGGAGAGTATATCAATTCAGAGAGGATTCAAAAATATTTAACACGTCTAATATGATAGCAATTCTCTGTAATAGCAAAGAACTAGAAACTAAAGAGGAGTGCCCATGGATTGGGGAATGACTGAACAAATTATGGTGTGTGAATCTAACGGAACACTGTGATGCTGTAAGAAATGACAGCAGGGGATGGTTTCAGAGAAGACTTGAATGAATTGATGCAGAGTGAAGTGAACAGGAAGCAAAAAGACAATTTATACAAGGACAGTAAAGGCAGACGCCTTCGAAACACTGAACTCTGATGAACGTGGTCACCAACCCTAAGGCCCAAGAACAGACAAGGAAGCATTCTACCCACCTCCTGATAGAGAGGTGATGGAGTCCGCGTGGCAATTCTGACACACACATTTTGGGACGTGGCCAGTGGGGGAACTTATTTTGATTGAATACATGTATTTGTTGCAGTGTTTTTCTTTTCTTTTTTCACCCCAGTGGGAGAGGGGAGGTGTGAGGAAGAGAAAATACTAATCTAAAAAAAGTTAAAAACAATCCAAAGTTTCTACTATGTAGGGTGAGGTAATAAGAACTCCGTGCAGGAGAAAATTACCCATTCCAAAGTAAATGACTAAGCCATTTTGTTTAGATCATTTCCTAGCCTCATTTGGCCCATTACCCTCTCGAGACACTCTCTAGAAAACGCTTTCCTCGTGGCTTCCTGATAGAGAGGTAGCTTCTTGCCCCATGGCTTTAGGATTCACCTATAGGCCTCTCTACAATGAACTGCCTCTTCATGTCCAATCTCCAAGCCTCATTCTCAGCTGAAGACAAAGCTGCCTTCTTGTGGGGAGGCTTTGCGGGCTCCACCCATATGCTTGCATAATTGCCTGTTAGCTTTACCAACCCTTTCCCTACCCAGACACCACCCCATATCATCATGGAAGATGCCAGGAAATGCAAATAGGTGCTACTCCCATCACCTGAGAACATCAGAGGGTCTGTGATCTCAAATATTACTGGACTTTTTCACTCTAAAGAACTTAGAGATTGTTTAGTCCAGATGAGAAAACTGAAGCCCAGAGAAATAAATGAATTATTCAAGATGACCCAAGTGATTCACATACAGGATTCACAAAAGAGTCTAGCCCAGTTGCATTCTCCAGGACGCCATTGCTGAATACAACCAGCCCTGCTGGTCATTCACACGGTATACTCTCCCTAACCTTCCCCATTTTAGGAAACAAGGTTCTAGCTGAATACCAACATGACCCATTTTTTCTTAGGAAATATCTGTATTTCCAAGAAGCGATACTCATACGTGGAACCTCTCTGCACACTACTTCTAAGGCTGCTGCCTCGCTAAATCTGCCATTTTCACGGATGCTTCAGGACCCCTACAGCCAACTGATGCTAGCAGCTGATGAAGCCTGTAGCTATGCCCAATCATACTTCGCTGTTTCTTATTCCTACTTCTTAGGTCAGGACAAATGTAGTTAAGGCCCTACTCAGCTCTTGGCCCATCCCCTATCTCTTTCCTGCCCTAGCCACATGGTCAGTACCCACACAGTTCACACCCCACATGACCAGTCGTCACTACACCCACTGCATACTTACCCACAAGTCTGGAGTCTCACACACCACACAAATTCAGCAGATATCTCACACACCTACACACACACACTCTCATGTAGCTCATACACAGCCTAGACTCCAGGGTAGGCAGCTTCACATGCCTTAGGTCTCTGAATTTGCCCGTCATCTGGCTCCTATCCCTCCCATCCTGGTCTGATCCTTCTCCCCTCAAAAACAAAAGACCCCTTTCCTTTCATTTTGGAGTATATCTAGAGTAGGGGAGATGGAGGTTGTCCCCTCTGGGGCCTAGAAAGTGACTCTCCCTTTGGACCCTGCTACATACCCCAAGCCAAGGCCCCAGGAAAGAGTTGAGGGGAAAGAGGCCAGAGGCTTAACTAGGTGAGGCCAGGGGGGCATGTACCTTGGGGCTGGGCCTGTGTGTGGGGGGGGAGGAGGACAGAGATGCCAGGTTTGGAGGCTTTCCTACCTGGAAGCCAACTGCATCTGTTCTGATGTCACAGGTTACCCTTGGAGCTCAGCCCTCCTGACTCCCACCCTCCATCTGGCCCCAAATGCTAATGCCACAATATAAAGGAAACAGACCTGCTCTCCTCTGTTCAGAGGACTCAGTAGCATCTCCAGCATCATCCTTAGAATGAAACAGGGATAATTCATCCCTCTGACAGCAGGAAATAGAAGTCTAGAAAGGCCAAGGCCTCTCAGAGTCCATTAGGGTAGAAATGAAATAGCTAATATTTCTGTAGCACTTTAAGGTTTGCAAAATGTTTTTGTATAGTATCTCATCTGGTCCTCATAACAACCTTGTGGGGTAGCTGTTATTACCCCCACTTCATAGACATGAAAATGGGGCTGACAGGTTACTAAGGTCACACAGCTAATAAGTGTCTAAGGAGGGATTTGAACTCATGGCTTCATGACTGCAAACCCCCAAGTAGACTGGAGTCTCTTCACTCTGCCACACTCTTCCCTTCTCCCCAGCTCTCCAGAGAGCTCCAGCCTTGAACCCTGATGAGAAGCGAATAGGGGAAAGAGAGAATAAGAGTAGGAGGAGAGGCTGGAGAGGTCTGGAAGGACTGAGAAGTCTACAGAAGTGGGGGATCCTGGGGCCCGAGAGGCCTCCCCTGATACTCCTCAATCTCCTCTCTCCCCTCCCTCGTCTCCCCCACTGCTGACCTGCCAAGCACTACTCTTTTTGGATGCTTTTAAAATTTTTTTCTTTATTTAGACAGAAAAAAATCAACTTATTAAAAGTAAAACGCAATAAATAAATAAGTTAAGCATTGAGAACTGTTTGAAATTTAGACTCCCCAGGCTCCCCTTCCCATTCCCTCCCCAATCCACCCCCACCCCTTCCCCTAAAACCTTTTCCTAAAGAAAATGACCAGGTAATAAATCCCTCCAGCCCTCCCCCTTTTCCCACCCACACCCCTTCCCACCCCTGACCTTCAAACCAAAGAGAAAAAATTAAGAAAGAAAAAAATCCACGGGGAACATTGTCTAAACTCCCAGAAAGAGAGATGGCAGCGTCCGGGCCTGGCTGGCTACCGCACCAATGTGGTATTTACAGGAAAGGGATCAGCAGAGACTGTAAACATTATTTGGGGGAGGGGAGGTCTTTTCTCTTGGGGAAGGTTCTCTGTGGCTGAGCAGGAGATGGGCAGCCCCAGAGGGGGACTTGGGGAGGCAGTGAGCTTCAGGGCCTGATGGCCCAAGTACAGGAATGTCCTACCTCTAGTAGGGGCAGAGGAGTGAGGGGGGTGGGGAGAGCTGCTGAGAGACCCCCAGCGTGGAGGAGAGGCTAGGAATGGGGGGATCAGAATCCCTCGTTCCCCTCCTAGGGGTCTGCACAGTTCAAGAGACAGAAGAAGTAGTCCCCTAATGGGGAGAGGTGGGGGGAGAAGGCTAGGCATTGGAGGTGCCAGGGCACAAGTACCACCCCTTGGTAGGAGAAAGAGATGCCCTGGAACACTGGGAGCTGTGCCCCCTTGTTCCCACTCTGCAGCCTTTGTGAGGTCCAGCAGGTATCGGGGAGGAGGTGGGGGCCCAAGTGATCTACAGGGTCTCAGTCATGTCATTCCCCTCAAGACTGTGGTGGGCATCGGGGGGAGAAGAAAGTTGGTTTGTGAGGAGGGGTGAGGCTAAGTGGAGGTGTCTGTCCTGCTTCCCCAGGACCCATGAAGCAGCGTCCCCAGGGGCCCCAGCCAAGGGCCAGAGCAGATGTGCAGAGAGGGCTTGGGGGTGGTCAATGGGGGAGGAGGGGATTGGGGGAATGTCCCCTTCCTCTGGCATCTCCAGACCTGTGAATGAAGGAAACATCCGTGAGGGGGAAGAAGACTGGTGAAGGGATGAAAGGGGAGTGGGGTGAGGAGAGGGGAGAGGCACATGGGAGTGGATGAAGGGAGGTCAGCATTTGTGGCACCCAAGGGAGGAAGGGGGCTATCAGTCCAAAGGGGTCTAGACTCAAGGGGAGGGTTTAGGTTGGGGGGCAGGGAAGGAGCCAAATGAAGGAAAAGAAGCTACAAGAAACCACAGGAGGTTAGTGAGAACACATTCAAACAGCAAATGCGGAAGAGCAGAGGGAGAGAGACAGAAATGTAGAGGATCGGAGGGAAGGAAAGGAGAGCCAAAGGGCCAGGAGGACAGAGAGACAGGAATCAGTGGGGGGATGCAGCGGAGGAGACCAAGGACGGTGTCTCTGGGGCAGTCAGAAGAGACCAAGAAAGCCACAGAGGGAGAGCGAGCCCGCCGGCGCCGGCGGGAGGAGCGGGAGGAGCCGGGTGGGGGTCCTGGGGAACTGCGCTGGGGCAGGGGTTTCCATGGAAGAAAACACTCCTGACCCAGCTCTCCGGCTTGTTTCCTCGGTTTTTACAAAAGGAAGTCACAGCGAAAGAGAGAAATGAACAGAACACAGACCACGATCACCACTGTCTGATCAAACACGGCCCGCGTGCTGCCCCCCAGCCCTTGCACGGGGTTGGGGGGGCATCCTCCCCCCACTTCCGCGGCCCCGCCCCAAAATAACAAACATTCGGCTCCAAAGACAACACGCTCGTTCCATGCGACTTACAGGGGCCCGGAGCAGGGGTCCGGGATGGGGGCGTCGGCCGACTTTGGACACGGGCCCTGGGCCGGGGGGCCCCCAGGGTGGGGGGGAAGTTAAGCAGCCGGGAGTGGGGGGAAAGGGGGAAAAACAGAAAGTGTGGGTATCGTTCTTGGGTTGTGCATTTTAGGGGACTTCGTCCAAGGGAGATAAGCAATAAAAAATAGAACCAAGTGTCGTGTCCCTGGGACCCTGAGGTCAGGGTGATAGCTGCTGAGGGGATAACGGAGACTCCCGGCCGTGAACCTCCTCTAGCTAAACCAGAACTGCTCCCAAGGATGCCGAGAGTTGGGGCTCCGCCTCCTCTCTCTGCACTGCTCCCTGCGGATACCCCACTTCCCCTCTGACCCCGACCCCCACCCTTCACCCCCCCAGGCTCCTGCCGCTGAAGCGAAAAGGGAGGGGATGTCCTGGAGCCCGCCTGGGGCGGCCACTGGACCGGCCCATGCACCCCCAAGTCCTGACCCCCTTACTCCTCTCCAATCCGAAGCAGAACCAGGAGAGAGGCACACACAGACACACGGACACACGGAGACCAGACACCAGGGGGGCAAGGGAGGACACAAGACAAGGACAGATACAGCTCTGGAGGCCACAGCCCCAGGAGCAATTTATTTGTGTGTCAGGGGAGAAGGGTACATGCTGGTGGACACTGTGTGAAGAGGCTTGGGGGGTGGGGAGATGAAGGGGAGCCGCCCTGCATTGCTCTCCTGGGAGTCTGGGGTGCAGGGCACAGAGGGTAAATGGAGGAGGGGAGGAAGGGGATGGCCAATGGGCCACGGGAGGGGGTAGCCCTGGAGCTGGAGGGCATAATAATGAGCGGAAGGATGGAGAAGGGAGAAGAACCCACCTGCTGCCCCTCAGTATGGGCGATTGGCATCCTTGGGCCGCTTGAGCTGGACTTTGAGGCGCTTCATGCCAATCTGGAAACCATTCATGGCCTGAATGGCAGCCTGGGCGCTGGCCGGATTGTCGAAGCTCACAAAGCCTGAAGGGAGGGATGGGGGTGGTCGAGGCCGTTTAGACTCAGCCAAAAATTCCACTCAACAAATGTTTATTAAGCACCTACTATGTACATGTGCAAGGAGTTGTGGACAGAAAGATGGCCTCAGTCAAGCAGACTTGAATTCGAGTCTCACTTCTGATACATCCTAGCTGTATCCTTCTCGGGCACTTACACAATGATTGCTGAGCCCTTGGTCCACAGGGTTTCCTTGTCGGAAATTCCCTCCACCAAGGAAGGCACAGATCTGGACCCAGTGACTGGGTCAAACCCCGGGGAGACAAAGACGAAATGCAAACCCATCCCTGCCCTCGGCACTTCCAATTTAAGCAGCAGCCCCCCCTAAGTGTAATTGTGCCATCCTTCCAGTGTAGGCCCTCCTATAGCTTCCTTTTTTTTTAGGCAATTGGGGTTAAGTGACTTGCCCAGGGTCACACAGCTAGTAAGTGTCAAGTGTCTGGTCTGAGGCCGCATTTGAACTCAGGTCCTCCTGACTTCAGGGCTGGTGCTCTACCCACTGTGCCTCCGAGCTGCCCCCATAGCTTCCTAACTAGTCCTCCTGATCAGTCTCCTCCCTCTCTGATCCATCTCTCACATAACTGCCCAAGTGACGCACCATCTGGCCAAGCCTCCCTTCTCAATTTACTCCCGCCTGCTAATTACCACTGGGACAAAATACAAACTCCTCTGTTCGGCATTCAAGTCCTCCCCAGCCTGGCCCTCATCGACCTTTCCTGTTCGTCTTTTTTACACATTACTCCTTCATGCACCCAAGGTCCAGCCGAACTGGCCTTTCTGTCTCTGTGACTTTCCCCGGGTTGTCCCCCATGTCTGGAAAGAGCTCTGCACACACTGGCCTCAGCCTTCCCAGCTGCCTCCACACTCCGCTCACATCCCACCCCTTCCATGAAGTCTGTCCTGACCCTCCCTCATTAATTCTGTGTGTTTATTTCGAATATATGTGACACGCACTTCCATGTCTAAGTGTCGTCTCTTCCCATAGAATGTAAATTCTCTGGGGGCAGGGACAATATCATTTTTGTCTTCCTGATCCCCGTGCCTAGGCACAGTGACTGCCCCCTACTGGTTACTTAATACATGTTTGTTGATTGACTCTGGCTGACCAGCACTCACTAGGCTGGTCCTCAGATCCTAAGACCTACGGAAGCCTATCCTAACTGGGGGGACCTCCAGAGACACAGCCACAAGGAGGCGCGACAGTAAGATTTAGGCATGAGGGAGAAATCTAAGGACACAAGAGGCATTCCAAGAGCTCTCAGAAAATCTGGGGAAGGAAGAAAGCTCTTTTGGCTGGAGCCCTAAAGCAGGGAGGCAATGCTGCTGGCTGGCTCCCTGGTTTCCTCTATCCAGACTGCCTCCTCCAGGGGATCTGCTTGGATTTCAGAGGAATGGGAAAACCCAACCTCCTCTGCATCACTGACTCTACTCCCCCAACACAGGCAAATTCATAACTGAAAGGGAGCTTAGACTTTATTTATCTAGGCCAACTTATGACATGGTGTAGGCAAATCCCCTCTACGGTAACCCCGAGACATCATTCAGCCTGACTGCCTCTGACAACGCTGAGCTCACAATCTCCAGGCGGCCCATTCCACTCTTTGTTATTATTTTTTAAAATACGCTTCTATTTATAGAATACTTTTAAAGATTTGCGGAGCCCTTTCCGCACAACAACCCAGTGAGGTATGTAATGAACACTATTCTTCCCATTGTGCGGATGAGAGAGAGGGTCCTCAGGCCCAGAGAGAAGGGATTTGCCCTAGGCACTGAGCACCACAGTTGGAATTTGAATCTAACTCTCCTGGCTGCAAGGCCATGGTTATTTCCACCATATCATGCTGCTATTAGAAATGGGTTGCCTATTCTCTACCAAAACTGTGCCTTCCTCCAGAACAACAAGAAAGAAGGAAGGCCTCCCTCACGTAGCAGCCCTTCAATTCAACTCATTCCACCAAACAGTATAGTATACCGCGGGAGGTATAGTAAGTGTTTGAAGGCAGCGGCCTTCACTGTCTTTCCTTCAGGCCTGACACAGGCACTTTTCAGTTCTTCCTCCCATGCCACGGCTTCTGTGCCCCCTCCCCCAAGCAGGACTGCTTAGCCCCTACATGAACTAGTGCTGGTCCCTACATGGGAAGGAGGAGATGGAGCCAGGAGGATCTTTGGGGTGGATAGGCTGGAGGGAGAGTGATCCTTACCAAAACATTTACTCTGATTAGTGGCCCGGTCGACAAAGACCTTGGCAGATATGACATGGCCAAAGGGAACAAACATCTGTAGGATCTCAGAGTCAGTGAACTCCTGGGGCAGGTGATAGATGAAGATGTTGCAGCCATCAGGGCCTGGGGAGTTGGAGAGAGGGAGACAGTGACAGGGCGGTGAAGAGAGAGAGAGAGAGAGAGAGAGAGAGAGAGAGAGAGAGATAGAGAGAGAGAGAGAGAGAGAGAGAGAAGAAGGGAGACAGAAAGAGACAAGAGACAGAGACAGAGAGATGAGAGATGAGAGGCAGAGAAAAATGACAGATGGCTGAAGCAGGCCAGAGCCCCCCAACTTAATGCAGGTCAGGGTCTCAGTAGCACTCTTCCCCACTCCCCTCCTCATTTCCAGACGTCTGGGCCCCCCACTCCCCAGCAGTAGGATCCTATGCCTGCAGCCCCCACTGTCCAGGCCCGCCCCCTGCCCTGACACATCCCTATCTCCCAAATCCCCCCACCCGAATCTACCTTCTCGCTGCTGTTGTTGTTGCTGTTGTTGGGGGGGTGGAGGGGGCTGCTGGGCGACCAGGGCTGGAGGCTGAGGGAAGGCGGGCGTGACCAGGCTGTAGGCTGCTGGGTAGGCTGCTGGGGGGAGGGGGAGGGGAGGGGAGAGAGAGCCAATGGGGCTCTCCCTGACCCACAGCCAGCCTTCCCCCCACTTCCCCCCAGTCTCTCCAGAACTGGAGCCAGTCTTCAGTCTCCACGGTTCATTCACCCCTGTCAGATATCTATCTAGCCTCGTTTCTTCCTGCTGGGGTTTCAGTTTTTCAGTGGAAACAGAGAGTAATGTCCCAAATTCCCACCAAACAAGAGGCGGCTTTTACCATGTCCCTTCCCTTGGGTTCCCATCCTTTCCCCACCTGTGTAGTGCTGCATTCCTGCGTAGGCCTGCTGGAGAGGGTCCACGGGGGCTGCGGGGCTCTGGGCTGGGGAGAACAGCAGAGGGGTTGTGAGAGCCTGGACGGGAAGGCCCAGAGGCAGAGCCCAACCAGGCACATCTCTGACCTAGCCCACCTGGATAGGGGTGGACACCATTGGGATAGAGGGTGTCAGGGGCTGGCTGCCCGGTGGGCTGGGTGGGCACAGGGCTGTAGCCGTTGACACCCAGGGCGGCAGGGATGGCAGAGACAGGCGTGGCAGCGATGGCAGGAGGGGTGCTGGTTCCTAAGGAGGAGAAAGGGACAGAGACAGAGAGAGAGAGAGAGAGAGAAGTAGAGAGACAGATGCACACACACATACACATGCACATGTACACGCACGAGGAGAGACAGATGGAGAGTCTTAGGAGGAATTTCGTGGGGTCCTACTGTGAAGGATAAGGAAGCAAATGCCCCTCTCTTTTGTTCACAGACCAAAGGGAGCCCTGACCCTAAGCCTTTCCAGGCTCATCCAGGCCCTCCTAAGGTTACTGCCTCCCTTTCCACCCCCTGCTCCTGGAAGGTCTGCCCACGGCACACTCTCCCATTAGTTCTGCTGCAGACTACCCTGGCCATCCCCTGGCTCAGGCGTAAGGTAGGTCCCCTCACCATTCCTGGTCCTCCTTGACCCTCTCGTGGCTGTCCCATCTCCCAGCCCATCCCTACCTGAGGAGGGGGTAATGGGAGTGGCAATCAGCCCGTTGGCGTTGATGGCAGCCATGTGCTGCATCTGCACGGCCGCCATAGTGGCCATGGGGTTGAGGTAGGCACTGTGAGCTGCTACCAGGGCCGCCTGCTGCTGCATCAGCTGGGGAGGTGGGGAGAGGGTATGAATGGGGCTGGGCTCCTGGATATCTCCCCAACCCCTTCCCACCCACCCACCTGAGCAGGCCTGCATTTGGTATTCTCCCAGGGGTGAAGGGCTGAGTGGGAGAAGAGGAAAAGAATAGAGGAAGGAAGGTAGACAGGGTAGGGTTGGGGGAATGGGCCCAGGGTGGAAAGGAAAGCTTAGGGATGAGGGCCTGGGGGCCAGGGAGAGCAGGACTGCAGATGAGACTGAGGGTCAAGAAGGAGGAATGGGGAGGAGAGTGGGAGATATTTGATGGGGCAGAGAAGTGAGGGAAGGATTGAGGTTGCTGCTCACAGCTTGGGTGTAGGCGCTGTAGGCTCCAAACTGGAGGGCAATGGGGCTGAACATGCCCAGTTGGGTGGCCACCTGCTGCATGCGTCTAAGGCCTCTTTCCTTCTCTGTGTCAGCAAATTTTACCACAAGGCTGGATGAGGCACCCTGGGAACAAAGAGCCAGCAGCGGTCAGATGACAAGAGTCAGAGGGCCTTCCTCTCCTACGGGCAGGCCTCTAGCTTCCTGCCCTGGGCTTTTTCTCACCAGTGTCCACAGCAGGAGGGCAGTGCTATAAACTGACTGGCTAGCATCCTGCTCCCCCTTACTAGGCAGTAAGGATTCCCTAGGCTCAGGCAAAGTTCCACTAACAATTTGCTCGATGGCTCTTGGAATTAATCAACCAACTAACCAACCAATCAGTAAGCAAACCTCTTTGGGACCCTAAGAGACCCCAAAATAGGGGAAACTGTCTCTGAATCACAGAATTTCCGAGTTGGAGGAGACCTTAGCAGTCATACCCTAGAGTAAAAAGAATCTCCCCTACCCCCACTGCCTCGAGGGGCGGGCCACTGCTGAACCTTCGACTGTTAGAACATCTTTCCTGACATCGAGCCTAGGTCGCTTCTGCGGCTTCCACACATTGTTCCCCCGCCTCTCTTCAAACACTTGGGACACCATGTCCCTTCCTCCACTCTCGCCCTCAGCCTGCTGCAACAGCTCTTCCTTGGGCACAGGCGCCTTCCCAATCCCACTGCCGTCTGGATACTCTGCTCTTCACTGTCCTTGCTAGACTGACCCTAGCCCTCCTGGGTTCTGACCCAGGCAGAGGACACGTGGACACAGCTTCTTTGGTGTACCACCCTGTTAATTCGTACAGAACTTGCTGTCCGGGGAATCTGCGGCCTTGAGGCCACACATGGCCCTCTAGGTCCTCAAGTGTGGTCTTTTCAGCCAAAGGGCCACGTGTGGCCTCAAGGCCACAGGCTTCCCAGCCCGGCCCAGACCCTCCAGATGACCTGCTATCTAACTCTGCCTCCCCATCTTGTACTCGGAAAGCTGAATTTTTTTTAACCCAAATGTAAAACTTTACATTTACCCCGATTCCATTTCATCTTACAAGATTTGACCTGATGCTGTAGCCTATTCGTTCTTTGTGGTGCCCTGCAGTCTCCTAACGCACTAGCTATCCTTCCCTGGCCCTCTTTCCTTCCTTCAAAAGGACATTAAGAAGGAGATAACTGACCTGAAGGTACTGGAAAAGTAAAAGTGTCACTGAAATTCCAGGGATTACCATGGCCATCATCACCACCATCATATCACCTCTGGATGATCTGATTTGTGGATTATCTGGGGTAGAGGTTTATAATCCCAGCCCCCCCCCCCAGGCTGCTGCTTCTTTGACCCCCAATCCTGCACTCCAGGAAGGCAGAGTGGAAGCATCAGCCTGAGGCAAACAGAAACTCTTTTTGTTGGAGGGGGTAGAATCCGCCCTTTTAAAGCCTCATGGGTGCCACAGGTGCCTTCTATCAGCAGGGCAACTAGGAGTCAACAGGCTTCCTTGTGCTGGCCAAGTCAAGGCCCCACAGGGTGAGGGATGAGGAGGTATGCGGCTACTTGAAATGCCATCACAGTTCTGAGCAGCAATGTTTACCCCTTGGCACAGACAGCCAGGGAGAGTGCTTAGCTTAGGCAGGGATCTCAGAAAGTAGGTCCCACAGCAAGGTGAAAGATTCTCACCGGGAGGGTCCGGCTGCTGTGGAGGGTGTTGATGGCAGCCTGAGCCTCTGCATGGGTCTGAAACTTTACAAAGGCACAGCCTGGGTCGGGGGAGAGAAAAGAGAGAGTGTAAAGGGATAATTGCCTTCCTTCCAGATACGACTCTATCATCACCTCTCCCCCTCCCAATCAGAGCAAAGATGCTGGTGAAAAATCCTCTGACTCTCCCCACATTGCCCCCTCCTTGCTGAAGGCCCTGCAGAGTCGCAAAGCACCAGAAGGGACACAAAGAGAGGGGTACAGCCAGCACCTAAATACTGGACAGGTTACCTTTGCTGGTCCCATCAGGCCCCCGGAGCACGGTGCACTCGTCAATGGTCCCGAACGGTTCGAACATCTTCCTGACATCTTCATCCGTCTGCTGCTTCCCTAGCATCCCCACAAAGAGCTTCCTGTCTTCTGGGAGTAGGGCGGGAGGAGAGAAAAAGGCCTTCAGAGTCTTCTTCCTTGCCCTCCCCCCACCGTAATGGAAATGTGAGAAGAGAGGGGAGGCAGGCTATTTCCAATCCATCCTAAGCCCCATGTCTATTCTGTGTGCCACTCCCCACCCCCACATGGGAAGTAAAGTGGAGGAAAGACCAAGGTGAGGGAAAGGAAGAGCTGAACTACAAGACAGGGTGCTCATCTCCACTCTGCCAGGACCTCAATTTCCCCAACTGCACAATTGGGACAACCACTACTCCTCCTGCCTTGGTCCAGGAACCTTTTGGAAATCCCAGTTTTTCTTCATAGGGGATGTCCCATCCACTCCTTTAGGCTCTGGGTGACCTGATAACCAGGACAATGGGAAGAGCTGGAGGAATGAGGAAGAAAGATCATAGCTAAGGAGAGAGCCTACCTCCTCTGTTCTCGCTGTCTGCTGGTTTCACCTGGATAGGTCGGTTCATCTGAAGGAGAGAAAACGATGGAGCTGCTGGGGACCCTTCTCCAATCAGCCTGAGGCTGGGCCTTTGGAGAGGGGCAAGGGGTGCTGACCCCCCCGTCCAGGTCATTCCCCCACCTCCATAAGTCTCGGGGAGTTGGCCTGCAGTCAGGGAGAAGGGAGGAAGGAGTCGTATTCCTCCCTTGAGATTAGGACCTGGGGAGATTAGAGGGCCACGGAGGGAGAGGAGATGAGGGAAGGAGATTCTTCTGGGGGGCACAGCGTCAAGATTTGGAAAGCAGGAGCAGGGATGATGATGGTAGAGTAGGACAGAGCCAACCGAATAGTTTTCAACCATGGCCATCTCGATTTGAAAAAGCAGGGACCAGAGAGGCATCCCCTAAATTATCCAGATTGAGAAATCCCACAGAGGACCCCAGATTGAAGTCTTGGACTGATGGAAACCCCAGAGATGCCTTGGCTTCCTCCTTGCCCTTGGGGGTCTCTCTGCCTCCTTTCCATCCCCCCTACACCCCTTGACCCCAGGGGGAAGGATCTTGGGCAGCACAAAGGGAGCAGATGCCCAGTCACCGTGGCAACGGGAGAATGCACGCCATGGCAACCGCCCACTCAGCCTGATTTATCCGTCCCTGTCGCCCCGGAGACCAGTGACGTCATCACTTCTGGTGCTCAACACGCCCAGAGAAGGGGTGGGGAGAATGGGGGATGCTGGGGGTGAAAAATTTTGTGGGGGCTGGGCAGTGGGCATAGGGGAGAGGACCAGGAAACCTTCCTTATTCCAGAGGGAAAAGAGAAGCAAAGGCCCTTTTTGGGGGTCAATCTAACCATTCTCCTGCCCTCCCTCTTCCAGTTCAAACACCCAGTTATCTCTTCCAAATGGAGTGATCTTTGAAGATGGCCCAGCCTCCCTCAAAGCCCTCCCCTTAGCACGTCTCCCACCTATTAGTAAGTTCTCCTGATAGCTAACCTCCCGACCTCCGGTAGTAGTCTCTCCTTGTTCAATCCTCAGTGGAAATGGGGGGCATCCTCAGCCCCTCTCTCCTCTCTTGCCTGAGTCCCTTGACCCTGGTGGGCCTCTGCCCTTTACAGGATGCTTTCTCAAACAGGGAATGAGGCACCTCAGAAGCCAGTGGGGAGGCAAAGAGACCTGAGAAGCTGAAATGACTGGCCACGGAGAGGGCCCTGCTCTGTCTCCCCACCTCATACCCAGTCATGCCCAAAGCCCCCCTTCCACCGGTCCTTCCCTTAGCACTGTGGCTATTTTGTTATTAACAACGCCTCAACAGTTGATTCAAAGAGAAAATATATATGATTGCCTGTTATTTCACATCTCTTGGGAGCTCCTTCAGGATGGGGTGAGGGGAGAAGGGGTGGAGGAGACACAGATATAGAAAGAGAAGAGACAGCATGAGAAGGTGAGAAAAGCCCTAGGAGGGTGTCCTGGGTTCTAGCCTTGGTTTTGTCACAAAGCAGCCAGGTGCAGACTGTGTCACTGCAGCCTTGTCATTTTCCCTCTGGGCCTCAGTTTCTTCATTTATAAAATGGGGAGGTTGGAGTAGGCCACCTCTGAGCTCCCTCTAGCCCCTCATCCTGTGTTCTCAGGTATTATTAACTTGATAGAGAGAGGCAAGCCATATCAGCTCATGTCTCCCACCCCTTATCTGTCCCTTTCCTTGTACTATTTCCATCAGTGTTCCCACTGTTTGTTCAGGTTTAAGCTGGGAAAAAACCCACCTGGTTAGACTCTGCTTGGGTCTTTTTCCCACTTTCCTGCACATTCCTAACTTCTAACAACACCTATATCTTACTGTGATTTTATCCCTAAACTAAAGGCCGAGGGACCCAGCCCCTTCGTGGATCATCAGATCAGAGGGCAGCTGGTGGAGGTGGAGGGGGATAGGAAAAAACCACCCAAATCCTCTCTCTCTGCTCCCTCCCAAGCAATCTCTGTCCTCTGCCAATCCAGGATTATCCCATCCAATGTAAAGCAGCTTAGGGAAGTGAGGGTGGAGTGTGTGTCTGTATTTAGCCTTTACTGGGTGTGGAGTGGTTGGGGAGGGTTCTTGATGGGTGGTGGACAGGGTATCACCACCATTCTCCCTTCCTTTTTCACTTGAACATAAGGAATGCCAAACAGGAGATCCCCTCATGACCTGCCAGTCTGCTAGGCTTCCCGTTCATCCCCAAGAGAGATCTAGGATTAAAAATAGGAGTCCAGGGAGTTCCTGTTCCTGGCTCAAAGCCCCCATCACTGGAACATACTGAGGACTCTTTTTATGGTAGATAGGGAAATTGAGACCTTCAGAAAAGAGGCCAGAGCAGGAGGGAATGAGAAAGGAACTCAGGCATCCAGAGAACCCCTGAAAACAGGAAATAAAGATACTTTCCCCTCTCCTCATAGGGCAGACAAAATAAAAATACACACATGCCTCGCAGACACAATAAAGTATCTACTGATAACGATAAATACATAGTACAAAGAAGTATGTACACACAAGCGTACAAATACAGGCTTCCAGACACCCTGATGCAAAGTATCAACATTTGGAAAGGCTGTTCTCATTCTCTCCACCAACAACCCCCTTCCATGCCCCTAAATCTCCCATTTTCAGCCTCTCTTCTGTCCTTTGCCCCAGTCCTTCCTGTGGGAGGCTCTGGCTTTGTTAGCTTAGCTTGGGCACACCTGCCCCCCTCCCCAGAGTCCAGATGTGCCCTGTTTACCTGGCAACCAGGCACCCACTGGGGCCCCTGTTCCCTAGCTACCCCGGCCAGGTGACAGGCCTTCTGCAGGCCTTCCCAAAGAAGAAGGGGCTATTTATACCTCAGGCAGGTACAGTTTAGGTCTCAGCGCCAAAACATAAGCTTTGAATCTTCCCTGTGCTTAGGCTATGCTTAGGGCTCCCCTCCACCAAGATATTCCTAAGTCTATTCACCAAAAGGTGAAATGCTTCCCCACTGATGCCCAAGTGTCCTAGCCAAAACTCAGGTCCTTCAGGTACAGAATATATTATGGGTAATAACAGTAAGCAATAATAACCCCAAGTGAACTAATTGTGTGAGATTATTTTTCAAATATAGAGTCTCAGGTCAAACTAAAAGCGAAGGTGAAGATGCCATTGTGAGACCACATCCCACTACTGAGGAGATATCCAAGGGCCTATGGGGTGTGCCACAGAGGAAGGAGAGTATATAACCTTCAGGCCTCATCCTGACCCACCCCTGTGGAGTGGCTCTTTCTCATCAGATTGGTTCCTTTCAGATTCTTGGATGAGGAGACAGGGAAAGAGGAGAAAGAGAACCAAATACACTCATAAAAAGGGGGCCTGCCAGAGGAGGGGATAGTGGGGAGATATTAGGAAGAACTGTCCAACAGAATTCCTCTTGTGTGTGAGCATGCACACACACACACACACACACACACACACACACACAAAGGCTGTCTGTGGGGAAACAATGAAGCTCGGAAGGAAGGCAGGTGGCAGGAGAAAAGACCTGAGGGAGGGGGAGGGGGGAGGCACAAAGGGCCAGGCAGGCCTTGGGCTCAGACATCTGCTCCCCCAACCCCTGTCAGTACCCTTGTCCTACCCCTTCAAATACCCTGGTTGGGGGTATTTACTTTCAAGGCTTACCCCAGGGGTGCTTAACTCATTCCCTGCCCCCCAAGTCTCTGGAAGCCCTGGACTATGCTCCCCAGCATGAAGGCTAAAGTGGTAAACTGCACTTCAGTTAGGTGCTTTAGGCCTATGCTGGGCAATCATTAACCTGGCCCCCAGCTTTCCTAGAAACCCATCCCCCATCCCATTTGCTTAAGAAAGAGGGAAAATGCTTCTCCTTTCCCCATCTTTCCTTCTTGCCTGAGCAGTCTCAGAGACCTGGGGAGGGATCCAGGACAGATGCTCACTATCCCCCCTACGCTGGCTGGTCCACACTGAGCCCAGACCCTAGCGCCCACCCGTCTTACTTCCTCCCTCAGTTTCCTCTCTTCTCCCTCCCAAAACTCTCTGACTCCTGAAATAGAGACAAAAGAGATACACACAGAGAGGCAGAAATGGAAACGGAGGCTGCTCATACATGAAGTATATCTCAGAGCCACTGAGAAAAGAAGGAAAGGAAAAATGGAAGAGACAGAAAAGAAGTTTCCCCATCTACATGTGCTCTCTAAAACACACTACTACACAGAGGTATTTACACATGCAAGTGCATATGATATCTATGTAGATGCATGCACACAGACCCGTAAGCCCATACACCCCATATACTCCATGTAGTCGTGTCCATTAACTTCATGGAGTCATGACCATTCTAAGGCTCGTTCTGTGGGTTAGGGGTGGGAGTATTGGGAAAGTCTAAGAGGCTGGCTTCCTTCTTCCTGAACTCCTCCTCTCCCTCGGCAGTGCTAATGAGATTAAAAGGATGCAGGAGTGTAGAGTTAAGCATTTGTGAAGGGGTTCAGGTTGGGAGCTGTTAGAAGGGCCTTGTTCCCCCAAGTCCCCAGGCCTATCTTCCTGGCTCTCTTTCCCTATCACCACTGGGTCACACTCTCTCCAGGAAAAAGAGTAAGGTCTACTTGCCATCTCCAGAAAGAGACAGGGCTGAGGCCCAAGCAGATGGAAGAGAAGTTGTCTCAAGAAAGACTTTCTGGCAGCCATAGGGTGAAGACAAGGGGATACTGTATATAGCAAGAGGGACTGGGGCTTTTCCTTCCCTCAGGAGAGATCACTTGTCTGGGTGGCAGGAAAGAAGGGGCAATGGGGAGATGGGATGGCTGGGGGTGGGAGGGAGCTGGCTAGTCTAATGAACCTCGGAGTCTGTCCTTTTGGCCTCAGTTGTCAACCCAGCCCTGTGTGATAACCTACCAGACTGATGGAGGTGAGGAACAAAGAATCGCTGTTTAGTGGGAAGCTGGGCCTCCCCTTTAGGAACCCTCTTGGCTTTCCTGGACATAGCTTCTCAAACCAGGCCCCGTTCCTCAGAATGGCAGAAGAGCCTAGTAACAGACTAAAGTCTGCCCCTCCCACCTAAGGCTCCTCCCCGGCTCATCTCTGTCCGTGTCCTGAACCATCTTGGCATTCTGTGGCTGTCAGCTTCCTCGGCCTGTCATGGGGGCACAAACTGGGCCAGTCTGAGCTCTGAGATGGGCCCCGATATGCCAATCCAACAGACGCTCCCTACCTATTTCTCAGGCCACCATAGAAACTGCCCACCCCCTCTGCCTCACACCCAATCTGGCTATTGGTTCTTTTTCAGCCATGGATACAGTGCCCTTGGGGGCCTCTTGCCTATTCCAACTGGCACTCAGAGAGCAAATCCTAGCAATTGAACATTCCCTTCCTCCAGTCTGGGATCAGCTAAGCCTCTGGGGGATAACCTGTGCGTGAATTGGGAAGTAGGAAACAGAGCTTGGGTCTACTCTTTCTCACAGGACAAGCCTATTTCCCTGAGAGTCACTAAGCTGAGCAGGAAAGGGAATGATAGGAAGGATGGAGGCTTGACAGAGGGAGGGCTTCCTGATAACTGGGGATGAGAAAAACCTTTTGTATAAGCCTGATATTGGGTACCCCTTGTGAACAACTGGCTCCTGAGTGCTGGCAAGGGGAGGCAGGAGTCCCCCGACTCCTTCCAAGTACTACAGCCCTGCAAGTACTGACCCTGCCAAGGCTGGGACTCACCCCTGGAAGCGTCTTCTGCTCGTGCAGGGCGCTCTGCGCCTTCAGGGCTGAATCGCGGGCACAATATGTCAGGAAGGCACATCCTGGGGGGTGGGGTGTTGGCAAAAAGATAGGGTGGGGGGGTGAGTCAGCCGACCTCTCCTCCCTCCCCTCCCCAAGTGCTTCTCAGTGTGGGGGCCTGAGGGCAGGAGGCCTTCTTTCAGCAGGGGCAAGTCTCTCCCTTTCCTTCTTGACATCTTTTGACTAGCTGGGGGTGTGGTGTGATGGGGAAGTGACTGAGGGGCACATTCAGTTTCCAGGGAGTTGTGAGAGATGGATGTTGCAGATCTGGGTGGAGAAGGGGGCTGAGACCCCAAAGGGAGGGAGGTGGGGATGGAAGAAAAACTCTAAGAAAGGGGAGATGAGGCCTTGGATTTGGGAGAAAAGGGGCGAGGAGTTTCCAGACAAGTGAATGTCGCTCTCCCCTCCCTTAGCTTTCCCTTTCTTTTTCTCTGTCTCCTCCAGCTCTCTTCATCTCTTTCTTGTTGCCACCATCCTACTGTCTTCAGATTTTCCTCATTTCCTAATTACTTTCCAACTTTAGATCCCTCTTTGTCTCTCCCATGGAAAGAAATATGGGTGGGCGGAGAGTGGGCTGGAGGGGCAGGGAAGGGAAGAAGCCGTTGCCTGGAAGAACCTCATCTTAGGGCAGGCCTGGGGGCACCAGAGGGGATGCCAAGCCCTGATCTTGGATGCTTACTGCGGTTCAGGCCCTGGCCCTCCAAACTTTTCCCCAGCTCCTGATTCCCCTTGGATGGGCCTGGAGACCATTCTGCCCTCACCCAACTCTTCCAGCTTTCCTAGATACCCCCAGTTCTCACTGCCCAATCTCAGGCTCTCCTTTCTTAACCCGGTTGGCCCTCCCTCTAGTTCCTTCTCTTCTCCTCATTCTTCAGATCTGACCCTTGTTCTCCCTACTCCCCGATACTCTGGGATTTCCTAGACTCTCAAGTTGCCTCTGTTCCCTCTTCCTCCATTAGCCTTCCTCCTTCCCAAACCAGATCTCATCCCTGCTGCTCTTTATCCTCTTCCCTAGCATCATTGCTCTTGTACTCTTATTTTCTCAGCTCCCCAGACCCCCTCCCTAGCTCTGATCCCGATTCTCTGTAACCCTCCAGCCTCTCTCTCTGGACCCCTGACCAGAGCTGAGCTTTTCTGGGCTACTCCATGCTTCCTTCTACAGTCTCTAACCCCCAAGGCCCCCTGTCCCCATCCACTCCCTTTTTGGTCCTCAATATTCTCAGCTTGGCGCTCTCCCACCTTCCATCTTCCTTGACCCATCCCCCAGAGCTTTTCCAGTTCACCCCCCACATACTCCCTAGTTAATGCCTCCCCTCGAGGCTTGCCCCTTGGCCCCTCACCCTTGTGCAGCCCGGTGTACTTGTCCTTGATGACGGTCAACTCGAAGATTCGGCCAAACTGCTCGAAAATTGGCTTCAGGTCCTTCTCCTCCAGGTGCCTTGGGATCTGCCCCACAAACAGCTTGATGGCATCTGGCTCCTTCATCGGGGCGGCCCAGGAGGAGGGGCCGAGGGGGGCCAGGGAGAGAGGCCCAAAGGCCAGGGGTGCTTCCCGGTGAGGAGGGAGGTGGTGGGGGCCGGGGGCACAGCTGGGGCTGGCTCCCCCTTTGGCCCCCAACCACACTGCCTGGGAGGAGGGGGTGTTCTTCACACAAAGGAGATTGAAGGGGATAGGAATCCTGAGAGCCCAGGGGTCAGAGGTCTGGGCTCACGCTGCTATGCCAGGGGGCATAGCCCAAAGGATTGATCTCTCTCCTAGAGATTTTGGCAGATGTCCCAGGATTGGTGGTTGTAGTGGTGTTTGTGGGTCAGAACCTGGGAACTGAGACTGGACAGCACGATGCTGAGACTGAGTGCTTGGGCTTGAGAGGACTAGAAATTGGAGACTGAGACTAAGAGCTGGCTGTGGCGGGGAGGGCCTGAGGGGAGGGGGCCCTCGAGCTCAAGGAGCTGGAGGCCTTGTTGGGTTGCCTGGAGTGTCAGTGGGGGAGACCCCCGGATTCCTGATTTGGGACAGGCAGGTCCTTCCTTAGCTTCCCCCCTGGCGGACAGCTCCCCTGTGGGCTGATCCTTCTGGTGGGTCCGATGATTCCTGATGCCCAATTCTTGATCTTTGATGGCGGCAGGACTCCAGGGCGTCACTTTGCCCTGTCCCTCCCCCCAGTCCTGCCCCTACCCCCCCACCCACCCCCACCCCCAGTCCCCGGGCCTAGGCGGGCTCCCGGCTGCTCCAGCCGCTGGGGTTGCCCGCTTTCCCAGTCACCTGGGTCCTGGAGCTCTGCTCCCCGGCTGTTCTCTCCTCAACAAAAACCTCCCCCTCCACACCCCCCACTCCCACCTCCCTTCCCCTGACATCGGTGATGTCAGCCTCAGGGGTAGACTACAAACTCTCCACCCTGGAGAGGAACGAATAATCAGGCATGAGCCACACCCTCCCTCTATCTCAAGTCTCTCTTATTCCCAACTACCCCCAGCAGAGCAGCTGGTCCTACTGACAATTACCCCCTCCTTCTCCCTCCCCATCAGCAGTTAGATGTGTAACTAAGAAAGAGAGTTTACAGAGGAACCCTAAGGTAGGGTCCATTGTTCCGGGGCTGGAGCTGTCCCTGGTGCTGGAAAGGAAGGCCCTGGAGAGGGGAGCTGGGGAGAGGGGCAGTGAGGAGCATGGAGTCTAGAGAACAGGAGAGAGAGGAACCAGAGATGTGGCCAGGGAGGGTATCTCGGAGAGGAAAAAGGCTCAGGTAGCAGTAGTATAGGCTGAAAGCCAAAGGGGAGCGGAAGGGGGAGGGGACAAGAGAGTAGAGTAAAAGGACTAGGGAAAATAGGAAGAAAACGAGGTGAAAGGGAAAAAATCTAGGGAGAAAAAGGCACAATCAGGCGGAGATCAGAGAGAGCAGGAAAAGCACTGCATTTTACTAGTAAATGAGACAGAAGAACCAAAGTTGTCTGGTATATAAATGTTATTCTTGTAAGCTCCTTAAAGGATGGAATTATTTCATTCATTTTTGTATTTCCCACAGTGCCTAGCACACACACACACACACACACACACACACACACACACACACACACACACACATACCCCAAACATCTATGGAATGAATGAATGAATGAATGAATGAATGAATGAATCATCTGGCAAGAAGCAGTTGGGTGAGGGGCTCCTATGATGGTGGGGAGGAAAACAGTTCTGAAAGCCTTTGGGAGGAGACTGATCTGTTCCTTTTTTGACTTTATCGTGTCTTTTACCTTTCTTTGTATGCCCAGCATACAGTTGGTGCTTAATACATGCTTATTGATTGACTGACTTTATCCTTTTAAAAGTTTCTTCTAGTGAGACTCCCATGTTAAATCAAATAATAATAGCTTACATTTACAAACTGTTGTAAGGTTTACAAAGTACTATTTGAACAACAATATAAAATAGATGGTGCAAATATAAGTTTGCCGTTTTACAGATAAGAAAACTAAAGTTCATCGAGGTGGTGATTTCCCTGAGGTCACACAGCTACTGGGCATCAGAGTCAAGGACTGGAATCCAACTCTCCTGACTACAAACTAAGCCTCTTTGAATCTGCTATTGCCTTCCAGATACAAAAATGTACGTGGGAGGTAAATTTGGGATTACTCCCCTCCCCACAAATACTCTGACTGATTTATATGACTTCAGAGTATTTCAAGACTTTTCATTCTGAGAGGTAGCTTAGCTATAGTGGAAGGAGCACTGGTTTTAGTTAATAAACATTTATTAGGCACCTATTTATTAAGCTAGTTGGTACAGAGGACACTGTACTAGTACTAGTACAAGTACTAGTACTTGTAGTGTGCTACAAGTCTAGGCACTGGGCCTAGACTTGGGAAGATCTAAGTTCAAATCTAGCCTCAGATATTTACTAGCTGTGTGATTTAACAAGTCACTTAACCCTTATTTGCCTCATCTGTAAAAATGGGGACACATTGGAGAAGGAAATGGCAGACCACTCCAGTATTTTTGCCAAGAAGACCTCAAGAACAAGTCCATGGGTTACAAAGAGTCAGATGTGACTGAGCAAGAAGCACCTACTATGTGCTGATAGCTGGGAATAAAAAGAAAGGCAAAAGACAGTTCTTGCCCTCAAGGACCTAGAGTTGAAAGACCTGTTTCCTAATGTTTCCTGACACCATAACCTTGAATAAGCCATTTAATTCCTCTAAGCCTCAGGTTCTTTATCTATAAAATGGAGAGAATAATATTTGCACCACTTGCATCACAGAATTACGAGGAAAACGTCAGGGATGTGGCTTCACTGGTTCAGGGAACTTCCAGGTGAGGAAGCTTCCTCTACCACTGCAAGCCAGCATCTTCTCTGAAACATATAACCAAAGACAGCGTCTTGCCTGGGGCCCCAATGGCCAGTAGCCGGCACAGGCAGGATTGGAACCTGGGTCTGCCTGACTGCCAGGTCAGTTCTCTAGCTCTTAGGCCCTTTCCCTATGTGAATTATCCAAGTACATGAAACCTTAATTAAGCAGACGTCCCTTCTCCCTACTCTGGGGTGACGCTGGTTTCCTCGAAATGTGTTCCCCCTTCCTGTTGGCTGTCAATCACGCTCATAATTCCAGTAGCCTCAGCACTTTAACTGACATGCCACGGGCAGTGGGGCCCCTCTGAAGCCTTCACCCATGCCACAGAGTGGGAAACCATGCTCTTTCCCTTTTTTCTGACATCTAGTCCTTGGAGCATGTGTTCTGTGGACTGGAATCACGCATTGGTATTTGGAATGGGTGTGTATGGGGAAGTGTTATAATCTTAATTGCCTCCTTCTGCCTAAGACTCATTACCAGAAAGATGTCTTTGCCAAACCCTCTGTGTCAGAGCTGGCAAGGCACCTTGACTAGACAGAGGGCCAGGGGCACAAAGGCAGATGGAAAGTGCAAATAGGATAAGAAGGGAACTTTCCATTGTCCCCACCTCCACCTGTCTGGCCTTCTGACCTCATCATTTATGCAAACAGCAAACAGGTCAAACCCCCCAGGATGGGGGCCAAGCAGGACCCCAACACTCTGCTGATCTCAGTATTCCAGGTCTTGTCAACAGATGTGCCCCTCTGATACTCACTCAGACTTTGTACTAATCATCTTAAATGAAATATTAAATGTTTCACCAAAAAAATGATGATGATGAACCCTGCCCTTGTCACCAGGATAGGGAAGGCAGCTCCAGGATAGCAGACTAGCCCCTAGTTTCTAGTTTTGAGGTCCACAAAAGAGGTCACTGGATGTTCCAGTCTGTGGGGAAGGTTTTAGGAGAGAAAAGCTGGGAGCCAATGTAGATTCGATTTAGTTCAGGATTGTCCTTATTTACTGGATGACCTTGAGGAAATCCCTGACCTTTCTTCTACCTCTTGTGAGCTGCCAACTAAAATACCTGTCATTTCCAAGTCATCCTGTGAAAGGTTTCTTTGTAAGGAAGTCCAGGGGAGAGTTCTAGACAGATCTCTCACCTACAGACTTTCACGTGGGCCATTCAGGTCTCATACAAGGAAAGCCAAACAAAGTATTATGAGAAATCCGAGGAAGGAAAGACAACTTTCACCAGGGGATGGTGGTGCTGGCACTGGTGTGCTTAGGAAATCAAGGAAGGCTCGGTGAAAGAGGTATTTGGCATATGCATTAGGCCTTGGAGGGAGGGACTTTAACAGGAGTTAGTCTCTAGAGCAGTTTTTAGCCTTTTTTGTTTCATGGCCATCTTTGGCAGGCTGGAGGAGACTTTGGACACTTCAGAAGATTTTTTAAAAAAAAATTAATAACTGAAGGAAATGCTAAATTTCAGCTAGAAATTAGGTAGAATAAAGATGTAAACTTTCCCATTTAAATTCATGGCCCCCCAGTTAAGGAAAGTTCCTTTCCTCTAAGGAACTTAGAGGGCTGTTAGAAAGCAAAGGAGCGCAGACTCATCAAATTTTATAATTAGAAGGGGTCCCAGCAGCCAACTGGTCCATTCCCTACCGAGAGAGAAAGCCCCACGCTAACCTGCCCATCAAGTGGTCATTCAGCCTCTGCTGGAGAGCCACTGGAGGAGTCTATTCAACTTCCGCACAGCTGGGAGGGGAGTTGCTCCTGGCAGCAATCCTACATTTTCCATTTCCCCTTAACTCATATCCGTCCTGGCCCTGCCTTCTGGGGTCAGACTGAACAAGTGCAACACCTCTCCCATAGGGCAACCCTTCACACCCAGAGATCATGTTCCCCGGAGTGCTCTCCTCTCCAGTCTAAACCCACTCAGGTCTTCATGCGAGAAACACTCAAGAACCTTCCGTCCTCTGGGCGCTTTCCAGCTTCCCAATATCCTCCCATGGCTCCCGAAATGGAACATGATGGTCGGGATATGGTTTGACCAAGGTAGGGGCAGCAGACCTATTAGCTCCGTATGCCTCCCTTAATACAACCCAAAAATCACATTTGATTTTTTTGGGTACCCACAGTATACTATGTTGGGCTTGCAGTACATTTAATAAACCTCCATATTTTTTCAAGCAAACTAACAATGCCTCCGTCAACCATGAATGGTGAAGTTGATTTTTTTGAAGCTCAAGGATTTTACATTTATCCACTGGTGAATTTCATCTTACTAAATTCAAGCCAATGCTCAAGTCAGTGAAAATCTTTCTGGATCCCCCTTGTCATCCACTGTGTTAGCTATACCAGCTGGCTTTGTATCAGATCCTAGTGTTACCTGCCTACCAGCCTCTTAGTCATTAGCTTTCTTTTCTCAGGGAATTTAGATTCTTGCTTCCGTAGATTCTAGATTCCGTACCAACTCTTGCTTTTATAGTAGGGATTTATAAATACTCATGCGTCCCCTCAAATATTCTAACCTCCAAATTCCACCATTTCCTTAACACCCATGACCTACTCCTCCACAACTTCAGCTGGCATGTTTTTGTTCCATCATCAATCATAAGTGTTCCACTCCCATGACCAAAAAACTGTACAATTCCTTTATCAGGTCATAACTTCCTATAATTCCATCTCTTCACATACCTTAAAACTTCTAAACTTATTCTTTGTTCTCCCTGGGATCTCTAATCCCTTCATTCCTTAAGATTTTCCTGGGCTACCACCCACCCTCTAATTTCACCTTCTTCCTTCCTGATCTCTATCCTATAATTAATGAGTTCAATTCTCTTTTATAACTATTCTCTTACATTTTGCCAAACCCCCAACCCTGGATTAAAACAGATATCATGCTGTCATTTTGGAGGTGATTCCCCCACCCCTGCTTTTCTCACTCTTTTATTGACTCTGAGGGCTACTCCACCCCTTCTAGCCCACAACGGTCTAGGTAGTGATAACCTGAATTAAATTCACCCATTTAAGTTCACTAACACCCAAGATATTGATGTTTAGTCTTTCCATCTCTTGTTTGACCACATCTAGCTTATCTTGGCTCACAGATCATATATTCCAGGTTCCTATGCAATACTGACTGGACTTTCCTTTCACCACCAGACACAACCACAGCTGAGCTTCCTTTTGGCTTTGGCCCAGTCACTTCATTAGTACTGCAGCTACTTGTAGCTGTCTTCTGCTCTTCCAAAGTAGTACAGTGGACACCTTCGGACCTGAGGGGCTCGTCTTCCAATGTCATTTCTTTTACCATTTTAGTACTGTCTAGGGGGTTTTCCTGGCAAAGATACTGGAGTGCTTTGCCATTTCCTTCTCTAGTGGATCACCTTTTGTCAGAGATTAAGAGGTGGCGAGAATGCACAGAAGAACTATACAAGAAAGATCTTAACATCACCAACATCCACAGTGGGTGTGGTTATTGATCTAGAGCCAGACATCCTGGAGAATGAAATCAAGTAGACCTTAGGAAGCATTGCTAACAATGAGGTTAGTGGAGTTGATGGATAAATAGCTGAGCTATTTAAAATCCTAAAAGATGATGCTTTTAAAGTGCTGCACTCAATATGCCAGCAAATTTGGAAAACTCAACAGTGGCCACTGGATTGTTAACAATCAGTTTATGTCCCAATCCTAAAGAAAGGCAATTTGAAGGTATGTTCAAATTATCAAACAATTGCATTCATTTCACATGCCAGCCAAGCTATGCTTAAGATTCTGCATGCTAGGCTTCAGCAATATGTGAACTGAGAATTACCCAGAAAAGCAGGCTGGTTTTTGAAGAAACAGAGGAACTAGAGACCAAATTGCCAACATTCACTGGATTATGGAGAAAGCAAAGGAGTTTCAGAAAAACATCTACTTCTACTTCATTTGAGTACACTAAAGCCATTGACTGTGTGGATCACAACAAAATGTGGCAAGTCTTCAAAGAGATGGGAGTATCAGATCATCTTACTTGTCTCCTGAAGAACCTGTATGTATGTGGGTCAAGAAGCAATAGTTAGAACCAAACATTGGACAACTCATTGGTTTAAGATTGGAAAAGGAGTACAACAAGGCTGTATATTGTCACCTTATTTATTTAACTTATATGGAGAGTACATCATGCAAAATGCAAGGCTGGATGAATCAAAAGCCAGAATTAAGATTGCTGGAAGGAATACCAATATTCTCAGATATGTAGATGATACCACTCTGATGGCAAGAAGTGAAGAGGAATTAAGAAGCCTCTTGATGAGGGTGAAAAAGGAAAGTGTAAAAGCTGTAAAAAAGTATAAAAACTAAAATCTTGGCAATTAGTTCCATCAATTCCTGGCAAACAGAGGGAGAAGAAATGGAAGCAATGTTTGATTTTATATTCCTGGGCTCAAACATCATTGCAGATGGCAACTGCAGCCAGGAAATTAAGAGATATTTGCTCCTTGGAAGGAAAGCTATGGCCAATCTGGACAGCACACTAAAAAGCAGAGACATCACCTTGCTGACAAAGGTCTGTAGAGTCAAAACCATGGTTTTTCCAGTAGCAATATATGACTGTGAAAGTTGGATTATAAGGAAAGCTGAATGCCACAGAATCGACGATTTCAAATTGTGGTGCTGGAGAAGACTGTTGGGAGTCCCTTGAGCAGCAAGGAGATCAAATCAGTACTTAAAGAAATTAATTCAGGCTATTCACTGGAAGGTCAAACACTGAAGCTTAAATATTCTGGACATATAATGAGATGATGGGACTCATTGGAAAAGACCTTGATGTTGGGAAAGACTGAAGGCAAAGAGCCCAGAAGAAGATGAGATGATAGATAGTGTAATAGAAACAATGAACTTGGACAGACTTTGAGAGATAGTGGAGGATAGAAGGGCCTGGTGTCCATGGTCCATGGGGTAATGAAGAGTTGGACATGGCTGAATGACAGAATACCAAAAACAAAGATCCTGGGTCACCCTAACCCTGTCTCTTTTACTGTTGGACAGAACTGGAGGAAGTCATACAATCAACTTGACTGGGTCATCCATTACAAACTTATGTTAGCTAATCTCGTCTTCATCCTCACTATCCTTTTATTCCTTCCTAAATGATTCTCTAGTCCATTCCCTTCAGAGGCTGTTCCAAACCTTCTCTTCTCTCTTTAAGTCTCCCATTCAAGACTCCCCCACCCTCTAAGCTGAAGAAGACCTTACCTCACATTTTGCTGAGAAAATAGAAACACTTTGCGGTGACCTCTTTCTTCTCTTCCTTTCTACATCTCAAAACCCCTTGACATCATCCTCCATTTTCTCCTTTACTTTAGTCTCTGATGAAAAGATGACACTTCTCACACCCTCTATATGTACCTTTGATCCCACTGCATCCTCTTTTCAAGCAGATTGCCCCTACAATTATCTCCCTTTTTTCTCTAATCTCAATCTCTCCCTGTCCACTGCTTCCTTCACTGATGCCCAAGTCTCCTTATAGAACACCCATTAGACCCTGCTATGCCCTGAGACTGTCTCTATGCTTGTTGCTTCCACTTCCTGCCATGGCTCCCAGTTGGTTTTTCACATTCCGGTCTGAATCTGTTTTACTGGTTTCATTGTTCATCTCCTCTCTCCTAGCCACGGGTGCCCCCAAGGCTCTGTCCCTGGGTCGCTTTCTCTTCTCTCTCATTTGATGACCTCATAAGCTCCCATGGGTTCAATTATCATCTCTGTTTATGACTCCTAGATCTAGATATCCATTCTAGACTCTCTACTTTACTCCAATTATGCACTTCCAACTGCCTGGTGGACTTTTCAAGTTGTATGTGCCATTGACATCGCAAAGTCAGCATGTTTCAAACAGAACTGATTCTCTTTTTCCGTATCTCCACCAAACTTCCTTGTTCCTATTAAGGGTGATAAAATCTTTCCAGTTACCCATGGTATTTATTAGCCTTAGTTCTTCACTCTCCGTCACCCCACATATTCACTCTGCTAACAAACCTGAACATTGCTCCCTCCGCAACATCTCTTGTAGTCATCCCCTTCTCTCTACTCACATGGCTATCACCTTCATTTAGACCCTTTCCCCTCTTTCCTGGACAATTACAACAGCTTCTTTATTGGTCTCCTTGCTCCAATGCATTCTCCACAAGCTGGCAAAGTGTTTCCTAAAGCGTAGATCTGATTATGTCAGTCACCCTCCCCCCAAGCAATTAACTACAGTGTCTCCTTACTTCTTTTAGAATCGAATATAAACCCTTTAGGATGGCATTTTAAGCCTCCTCAACCAGTCCATCCAATGGCTTTTTAGGACTTCTAAATTAATCAAAGACTTTTTTGAACTTATTTTAAGCCAATGACAGATTGATTTAATAGGTAAGTGTTTTTATAAGGTATCAGGGCATAGTATTGTGATACTTTAAGAGGAATGAGGTGATTTGATAGACTCAATCTACTCTCATCCTTATAAAAAGAAAAAAATGAAACTGTTGCTTTACTCAGGGAGCTTCTATTCTATCAGAGGAGAAATGTACACATAGAAGGATATACAGAAGATACAAGGTAGTTTGGAAGAGGGCAGGTAGGTGGTGCAGCGGATAGAGTGCCTGGCCTGGAGTCGGGAAGACTCACCTTCTTGAGTTCAGATCTGGCCTCAGACATTTACTAGCTGTATGACCCTGGGCAAGTCACTTCACCCTGTCTGCCTCAGGTTCCTCATCTGTAAAATGAGCCAGAAAAGGAAACAGCAAACCACTCCAGTATCTTTGCCAAGAAAACCCCAAATGGGGTCACGAAGAGCAGGACACAACTGAAAACAACTGAACAACAACAAGAAAACAACAAAAAGGTTTGGAAGGAAAGGGTCTAGCAGATGGAGGGATCAAGAAAGGCTTCATGTAGAAAGTAGTGCCTGAGCTGTGTCTTGAAGTTAAAAATAGACTCTTAGAGGCAGAAGTGAGATGGGAGGGCATTCCAGGCACGGGGAACAGCCAGCGCATGGGCACTGGATGGGAGAGGGAGAGTCCTGTGTGAGGAACCGCAAGGAGGCCTCACAGTACAGGAAGGGAAATAATACATAAGGCTGAAAGGGCTTTAGCTACCCAACAGGGTTTATACTTTATCCTAGAAGCAAAGGCAACTGCTACAGTTAACTGAGTAGGTCACATGGCTGGATCCACAATTACAGAAGACCACTTTGGGAGCTTTGTGGAGAATGGATTGAAATGGGAAGAGGCTTGAGCCATAGAGACCAATTAGGGAGACTGATCACAAACTAGTGCCACGGTAGGTGAACGGTGCTGACAGCTTGAACTAAAGTGGTGGCTGAGGGAGTGAGGAGAAGGAGTCAGACTGGAGACAAACCACAGAGGTAGAAACGACATTTGGCAACTGACTGGATATGGGAAATCAGCAAGAGAAACCGAAGAGAACGCCAAGGGTGCAGCCTGGGTTATTAGAAGCATGGTGGTGCCCTCTACGGAAACATGGAAGCTCGGAAGAAGGGTCCACTCTGAGCAAGTCATCTTTTCTAGGATCCTCTTACTTTCCCAAAAATGACTAAAAAGGGTTGTTGTTGCCCTTGTTTCCCTCACCAGCTTCAGTTCATTCTGAAATTCTGATACTATTTTTTTCTTTCTTTCTTTTTTTTTAATTAGGCAATGGGATTAAGTGACTTGCCCAGGGTCACACAGCTAGTTAGTGTCAAGTGTCTGAAGCTGGATTTGAACTCAAGTCCTCCTGACTCCAGGGCCAGTGTTCTATCTACTGTGCCATCTAGCTGCCTACACACACATTTTAAAAAAATCTAGACTGGATGGTGAGTTCTCTGTCCATCTACGTCTATCTCTTTAGATAATTCCTGTTTTTCTTCTGTACTGTAATTTTCCCTTTGTGTCTTCAGAAGTTCATTCTTGAGAATTTCCCACCCCTCTTAGGATGATTTCTCTTGCAAAAATTTTAGAACATGGGATCTTATCTATACTTCTCCTGAATCCTTTGAAATCTACTTTCCTAGACTATAAGTTACATATCAGACTATGCCTAGCTTTCCTTTCCTCTACCACAAACTCTAGGAGGGAGTGATCATTTCTCAGCATGCCTATCATTTTCATTCTAGTAAACAAGTCCTCCCTGTTAGTGAGAATCAGATCTAGAGTAGAATTTCTCTTTGTGTTTTCCACAATTTTTTTAAGGTTGAAATTTTCATTAAGACAAGTTAAGAAGTTATAAGCTATTTTGTGTTTGGAGAGGAGTGGGGAAAGGGAGATTCACAGGAAAGAGAGAAAGAGGAGCATTATTTCTAGATAATTAAAGACGTTGGGAAAATCGAAGTCCCCCATCTCTACTATACTATGTCATGCTTTTGCACTATGCTTGTAATTCATTTCCCTAATTCCTCATCTATTTCCTCTGTCTAGGTGGCTAATAGTATACTTCAATGACATACTCACATCTTTTTCTCCTTCAATTTATCTTTACTCTCAAGTGTTCTCTATCATGCTTTTCCCTTCTGGTTTCTGCATTTTTTCACAGTTATACCTTCTTAATATAGAATGCTATCCCACACCTCTAGATAGTCTTTATCCAAAAAGAAATAAAACTTCCACTTAGCAAGGATACTTTCTCCTCTTTTTTATCTAAAAATATTACCTATGCTCCATTAGAATGGGCTATCTCAATTTAATTTAACAAACATTTATTGAATACTCACTATATCCTAGGCATTATGCTTGAAGCAAAGAGAGATTCAATGATAAGGAAGATATAGTCACTTAAATGGTCAAATAATATAGACGATGTTTAAAAGAGGAAATTCAAATTATTAATAATAATCATTTGAAAAATACTTAATACTAATATAGCTAAATTAAAATAACCATGAGGTATGACCTCATATCAGGATCTAGAATCAGAGAGACTCATTCCTGAGTTCAAATCTGCCTCAGACTTACTAGCTGTGTTACCCTGGGCAAGTCATTTAACCCTGTTTGCCTCAGTTTCCTCATCTGTAAATGAGCTGGAGAAGGACATGACAAACCACTCCAGTATCTCTGCCAAGAAAACCCCAAATCGGGTCATGAAGAGCTGTACATAACTGAACAATTACTACCACCACCTCATATCCATAAAATTGGTGCATGCAAGCGGGTGTGTGTGTGTATGTGTGTGTGTGTGTGTGTGTGTAGAAGTGATGAAATTCTATGCTTGTGGTAGCATAGAGGGATTATTGCTGAAATTGCAAACCTGTAGAATCTTTCTGGAGAATAACTGAGCAACACACAGTAAAAATTACCTCCCCCCCCCACCCCTGCCATCATACCCTTTAACCCAATCATTTCATTGTTGATGATATACTGTGAAACATAAAAGAACTATATAGTCAAAGATTTTCACAGCATCATTATATGTAATTACAAAAAACTGGAAACAATCGAAATGTCCAACAATAGAGGAATGGTTAAATAAGTTGTAGTACATTTACATAATGGCATACTGTAATAAAACAAGGAATGACAAGGAAGGAGAATACCAATAAGTGTGGAAAGTCCTTTATGAAATAATGCAAAATGATAAAAAAAGGAGAATGAGAATATGGTATACACAGTATGACCATGAACGAGAAAAGAATCCTGATAAGGACTTGGAAAGACTGGAACAACTGTTCTGATATTTTATATGCTGAAGTTAATTTTGTTTATATAAATGATTTGGAAGAAGTAGAAGTCCTTGAAAGCCATTGGATAAAATAAATTGATGATATACAGGAGGTGTTTTTGGACTGGCTGAAGAAACTTATTCGTGCCCTGGGGGTTTTGTATTAAGTACCTGACTAATTTAGAACTCGAGAAGATTCCAGTGGACTTCTAGCCAAGCCCCAGAGAGAGAATTAATTGGTCAGGAGGAGACAAACCTTCCAAAACAGAACTCATTATCTTTACCCTCAAACCCACTCCTCTTTCAAACTTTACTTATTTTTGTCAAAAAGGACCACCATTTTTCCAGTTTCTCTAACAGGGTTACAACCATGGCATTATCCTTAACTCTTCACTCTCCGTCACCTCGTATCAGTCAGTGGGTAAACATTTATTAGGCACCTACTGTCTGCTAGGCACTGTGCTAAGCACTGGGGACACATAAAGAAAAACAAGGGCAGTTCCTGCCCTCAAGGAGCTTACAATTGAATGGGGTAAGACAATAATCAAGGAAGCTGGGGAATACCAGAGAGGCCCAGAAGCAACAGAGCTGGTGGGAAATGGGGGCTGTGCTAAGCTCCCCCTTTCAATAGAGGACCTGGAGTCCCCCGCCCAGACCTCCATCAAACGGCTGATGAATCCCAGGGTGAGGCCCAGGCCAATCTTGCAGCAAAATGAAACACATTCAGTCACCTGACAAGTCTTGTCATTTCAATCTCTACACCATCTCTGGCTTCTGACCCTTTCTCCCTCCTCACACGGCTACCACCTTGGTTCAGGCTCCCATTACCTCTTGGTTGGATTATTCCAACAACCTTTTGATTGGTTTTCCTGCTTCAATTCTCTCACTACTCCATCTGTATGACTTGGCTGCCAAAGTGATTCTCCTTAAAAGCAAATCTGACCATGTCACAAAGATCACTGCCCCTACCGCTTAAAAACAACCACCACCACCACCTTCTATGTATCTTTGTTGCCTCCAGGATCCAATATGAATGCTTCTGCTTAGCTTTTAAAGTCCTTCGAAGTCTGGCCATAAACCCATCTGTCCAACCTCATCATGCTCCTGAGGGCAACCCTGCCAAGCGGGTCCTCTCTCTGGCCCTCCCTTATGACACGCCAGCTCCATGCCTTTACAGTGGCTATATCCCATGACTGGAACGTACTTCTTCACCTCTGCCTACCAGAATCCTTTTCTTCCTTCAAGACTCAGCTCAAGCCATACCTTGTACATGAAGACTTTCTTGATCCCCTGAAAAGCTAGTGTCCTCCCTCTCAAACTATCTTGCATTTAATGACTTTGTCCCCATTTTCTTTATATTTGTTCTGTATTTTCTTGGGTGATGGAGAACTGTCCAATGGGAAATGGGTCCTTCAGAGCTTGCATGTTATGCCTGATACTGTCCAGGTGAGGTTGGGTGAATCTGCTTCCAATGAGTCTTGATGCAAAGCCCTAGTGGTCAGCTACTGAGCCAGGAGGAGTATGCAACTGGCCAAAGTGATCCGTCTCCTTCCTGATGGTGAGCAAGGCCAGGACAACAGGTGGCTCCAGCTGGGGAGAGGTGGTACTAGCAGCCTATGTGGCCAGTACGTGGCCATGAGTGTGGTGACAGTGACGTTTATTTTCTGATTTTTACCCTGTTTCTGTTGCATTGTAATCAGAGGGGAAGGTGCACTGGAGAGGACTCTCACTTGAAAGAATGAATCACCAGAGACATAGGAACGAGTCTGTGCCAGAGATGGGTCTGATGAGGTTCTCGGCCCAGCTGAGGAGATGGACCCAGCAGCCCAGAGGCTGTGGCTGGCAGCACTGGGCGTGACCCTGGTGTAGTAAATACTTCCTAGCCATTGATTTAAATATGAACTTATTCTCCTCAGGGATCAAGAGGAGAATGTGCCCAATTTCAGGGGACTTTTTATATTTCAGGTCTTGCTACTTCTCTTCAGTAAATATCTTTTTGTGAAAGTTAATTGAGGGCAGCTAGGTGGTGCAGTGGATAGAGCAACCAGGCCTGGAGTCTGGAAGACTCAAGTTCAAATCTGACCTCAGACACTTACCAGCCGAGTGACCTTGGGCAACTCACTCAACCCTGTTTTTCCTCATGGGCTGGAGAAGAAAATGGCAAACCACTCCAGTACGTTTGCCAAGAAAACCCCAAATGGGGTCAAGAAGAGTCAGACACGACTGTACCACAATGAAAAAGCTGACTGATATTAATTGGTTAAACTAATAGTGGGATGCTAATCACTGCTATCTATGAGATAACTGGTGATTGCTATTGGGAGGAATCTGTCAGACTGGGGACTCAAGGCAGTGGCATTAGAAAGACCTTCCCATAATTCACATACCTGACTTTCCAGTGTGTGGGACCTGGATAAGGATAAAGATCCCCAGAATTTATGTTGCTACACTTATATACGTGCTTGTTGTATAAGCCCCTTTTAAATAGAGATTGTTTCATTTATTATAGCTGTATTCCCAGTGGCTGACACAGAGCAGACACTTACTAAATACCGAATGACTGATTGAGGGGGAACATTATGAGATTGAGGCTAGAAAGATACGTTGCATGGAGGAATGAAAAAGCATTTATTAAGCAATTTTGAACTACCAGGCTCCATGGGGAGTGCTGGGAATATACAGACACAAGGGCTTAAATCTGAGCCTTCAAGGATCTTCCATTTTAACAGGGAAAGGCAGTATAGGGTTGGTGCCAAGGTCGAGGAATTTTAGTCTGGGCATCACAGTGAAGGTGAACTGAGGCATCTGATGGGCACACCTGCTCCACAAGCAATGGAGGTATTGATTCAGTAACTGTGCCTACGGCAGGGGGTGGAGAGTTGGAGAGCTTATGTGTAGCCATGCATATGGTCAGATGGCCTGGGACATGAAACTGTGATCTGGTTGGGGTCCAGCTAAGTGAGTTTGCATCCATTTGCTCAACAATCAAGACAGCTCAATGCCAAAGTGAAGGATTCTTGAACTGGATGGATTGATTGTCTCAGGAACTGGGACTGGCTGAGGAGGGATCAGTCAATAAATAAAATTTGTTAAGAGCCTACTATGTGCCAGGTACTGTACCAAGCACTAGGGATGCAACGGTGCCTGGCCTCAAGGAGTTCACAATCCAATGGGCGAGACAAGTAAACAAAGCCATGGAAGGGATAAATAGGAACTAATGGACAGAGGGAAGGCGCCAGAATTAAGCTGGGATGGGAAAGGCTTCCTGTGGAAGATGAGATTTTAGCTGGGACTTAAAAGAAGTCAGGGAAGCCAAGAGGCAGAGGGAGGAAGGAGAGCCCGGGCATGGAGGGCAGCCAGTGAGAGTGCCCGGCGCCAAGAGGTTCAGGCACAGCCAGGAGGCAGGGTCACTGGAAGGAGGAGCTTCGCTAGGAAGGGCTTTGAATGCCGAGCTGAGTGGGAAATCCCTTTGGATGGCCCGGGGCAGAGGGAGCCGGGAGGCAGGCAGCCACCACCGCAACAGTCGGGGCGGGAGGCGATGCGGGGCCGGCGGCCTAGCAGTATCAGAGAGGAGGTGGCGGCACAGAGATGCGGGGTCAGGGGTCGCCCAGACAAAACGGGAGGGTCCGAGCCAGGGGTGGGGGGCGAAGCGTCTGAGCCCCTGGCCTCACTTTCCCTTCTAATTAGACACCCGGAGGAGTACGCCCCCTCCCCGGCCTGAAGCGGGGTCACGTGTGGTTTTGGTCGCCAGACCGACGGACGGCTGGGCTGGGGAAAATGAGGCTCCAGGTGGAGTCAGAAGTCGCGGGTTCGAATCCTGCCTCCGACACCTTCGGGGGGCGGGGCGTGTCTTTGGGGAAATCACTTTAAACTCTCAGGGCCTCAGTTTTCTCAAAAGTAAAACGAAGGCTGTTGCTCTTGATCAACTATTCCCCCCCACCCCCCACCCCGGCCTGCTGGTACAGACTCAGGGTCGGTGGGGTCGGGGGTCACCGTGGACCTAGGAGCCCCTCTAGCCCAGCCCCCTCGCTTGGGAGACAGGGCTCTGGGACCCGAGGGGGCGGCCCGAGGCCAGTGTCAGCGGCGGAATTCGAACGCAGGCCCTTTGCCTTTGAAATCGGGGCTCTTCCCCCTGTACCGCATCTGCTCCAGCACTGTCAGGTAGCTGGGGACTCCAAAGGCGTCTCCCACAGAAGCTGTGCCAGGGGTTGAGGGGGAATAGGGAGAACGCTGGGTCTGGAGTCAGAGGTCCTGGATTCGAATCCTGCCGGTCACAAGCCGGCCTGGAGGGAGCGCTAGCTCCACACTCAGAAGAGGCCACTTACCTCTCGGGGCCTCCGCGGCCTCATTGGTCAGGTGACCAGGCTGGACACCGGCCTCCGAGCACCCGCGCTTCTCCACACCCGCGGGCCCGAGGGCCACCCACGAACCCCGCCTCAAGTTACTCCACCCAACCTCCGCCTCTCGGAGCTCCACCCCCGACGCTCTCCGAAGAGGGGGCGGGGACTCGCGGGCGTCGCCATGGCAACCGCGACAAGATGGCTTCCGGGATTGGCGGGATAAAGGGTCACGACCACGAGGCGCTGAGCCTAGAGCAGCTTATACAGCTGCGGAATTTCAAGGTGGGTGCAGCCCCAGTCTGGGGAGGGGCGTGTGGGGTGTGTGTGTGGGTGGAGGTAACATGAACACCGTGTGGAGGGGTCCAGGGGCGGTCTTCCCCTCCCCCCTCCATGCACGGCGCTGGGGCTCGGCCCGGCTTCCTCTTCCCCGCCTCGTCCTCGCTCCCTCGTTGGGCTCCCGGACTGCAGGTCAGGCCGTCTCTCACCGCTCAGGGAACGTGGGCTCAGTCCGGGGGGGTAGGAGTTGGACAGGGCCTTCACTTCCTCGTCCCCTCCGTCCCCAAGCAGGGAGCGTAGGCTCAGCCTGGGGGCGGGGCCTCCTCTCCCTCCTTCTGTCCCCGGGGTGGGCGGGGCCTCCTCTATCCCGTCCCCTCCCTCCCCAAGCTGGGAGCCTAGGCTCAGTCTGGGGGCGGGGCCTCTTCCTCCTTCCCCCGCCCCGTCCCCAGGGTGGGCGGGGCCCCAGCCGCGCCCTCCCTCTCTCCCCGCCCAGATCCGCACGCGCATCGCGGACGAGCAGTACCTGCGCTCACACAAGGAGGTGGAGCTGTTGCTGAGCGGCTTTTTTAGGTAGGCGGCCGCGAGGCCTCTTAAGCCCGGCGTCAGCCGCTCCGGTGCTCTGGGGGGAGGACGGGATGCGCGGCCTCGGAAGCCCCCTGCTCAGCCCCGGCTACGGCCCGAGCCTGGTTCTGCAGCCACCCCTAGGCGGGCGCCTGGTCCGCAGAGGTTAAGTTAAATTCTTGAAACAACAGCAACTTCATAACCACCGTGATAATGGCTGGGGGTCACTGCCAAGTGACTTCGGTGAAAACGGGACCATTCCTCAGATTGCTTAAAGTGACCCCCACCCCAACCGGCCCTTCCACCTGGCGTCGGCAATGAACGGCTGTGACGGCCACAGACGAGGAGCAGGATGGCAGGCCTCCCAGTGATGAAAAGCGCATTAAGACGCCGTCTACAAGGGCCCAATGAAACCAAAGACGAGATGTCTTAGTGCGAAAGTTGACGAAGGACAATCGGAGAATGGGTTGGGGGCAAGGGCTCTTTTCCATTTATGCTTGAAACCGAAATGAGGGGCTCTCTTTGCTGGGCCTCTTTGCTTTCCTTTTAAAGTAATTTTCTTAATTATTTGGGACCCTTAGGGGGGTGGACAGAAATAGATTCAGATCTATCCATGTTACTTTGTAAACAGTATTTCTTAAATCTAAGAAAAGGTTGAAGTCGTGGGCCAGAGGAGTTTTGAGGACTCACTGTCAGCATTATTCACTGCCACCACCACCCATCATCAAAGTTATCTAAAGGAGTGAAAATAGGTTGTCTTTGTTCGAATAATCATGCAATCCAAGTCAATGAGGATTCAAGTGGAGACCAGAATTAAATCAGCATTAATAATCTAGCTCTGCCAAGGGGTTGGACTATTTGGGGGAGTGTGAAAGGCAGTCATGGTAACTGCGTATCAGGTGAGCTTTTCCCACTTGGCTTGAAGAATTTCCAGGAGGAGGCTGGGTCACTGAAAATTGGGTGTGTCTGTAAATTAGGGGATACAGTAAGGACAGAGGATTCATATCCCTGCCTCCTTGGCCCTGAGGGGAAGTAGTGTGAGTGGTTGCCATGGAGCATGTTTGTCACTAGATGACTCCTGATTGTGTCCTTAAAGTCCTTCCAACAACCTTCTCTTTGGCCCCTTCCTAATCCTCTTTCCTCTGTGCTCTCAGGGCAGGTAAGATGGGAAGCAGTGGGAAGGGAGTAAGTTTGTCTACTGTCTTTATGGCGGGGGAGCAACAGAATGAGACATAGTTAGTTCTTCATTTTTTTGGATGCTTCCGACGGCCAGAGAGAGAATCTGTAGAATCTCTACCACAAATGCCTGCTGTTTAACACTCTTTGCAGGGTTTAACTTGGTAGTATTTAGCTCCAGGACTGACCTAAGTTGTGAGGCACTCTCAAGCAGACTCCCCATAGTCTTACACTGGTGCAGAGATTTTCCTACTTGGATCTTTTGAATCCTACTATTTTACTGTTATTCATTTACAAACCTCAAATATGTACTGTCACATATGTAAAACATGCCTATGTATAGAAACACAATAGACAATTTCAAACTTAGACATAAAAGCAGGGAATAACTTATTTTACATAGCTTAAAACCTCAGGTTTAGTCTGAGGTACACAATGTATCAGATAGTAGTTTTCTCTCTCTTTTTTTAGACAAAAAGAGGAGGGCAAAATCCATATGGCTGTGCAGTTAAGGGGTTCCCAGATATCAAAGTGTATTTAGTCAAGGCCTGAGACAGATGTATGTGGTTGGTGCCTGAGGGGAAGTCCAAAAACTGGGAAAGTAAGGAAAAATGAATCGTTATAACTCCTGGCTGATAGAGCACCACCTGTATTCTACATTTCCCAGTATAAAACAGGGTGGGAAGCCATGGTAACCTTTTCCTTTTAGAGAATTTCACCTTAGTCTATTGGAGGACTTTCTTCCATGCCCAGTTTTATAATGTTAATCACTGAGAAAATGGGATTCATTTTAAACCAACCTGGCTTATTCCAAAAGGTGAGAGATACCTGCATGTGTTTCATTTGAAAGCAGGAATTCTTAATCTGGGGGTCCAGGGGCCACAAGAGGTCTGTGGATAGATTTCAGGAGGCTCATGAACTCAGATGGGGAAAAATTATATCTTTACTTCAAAGAATTGGTTTCCTTTGTAATCCTAAGTATTTTATGCATTTTAAAAACATGATTCTGAGAAGGTGCTTAGGACATAAGGTTCTAGAGCCTCTACAGCCCAGAGTAGAACAGCATAAAAATGTTTTTTTTTTTTTTTTTCTGTCAGGAACTGATCAGGTTATAATTCATTTGAAAATAAAAAGGACTTTCAATAGTTACAATGTGGATTAACCTGCTTTTTCTTTCTGATGAGAATACCTAATGAAATCAAGAATTGCTTATTTTTAAGTCTTTTTTTTTCCCCTTCCCTTACCCTTTTGTATTCTCCAGAGAAATGTTTTTGAAAAGGCCAGTGGATATCCAAGAGTTTGCTGCCGGTGAGACTATCATTTTTTGGTGTTTGATCATATCAGGAAAAAGCTATCGCAGGTTCAGATTGATTGGCAGAATCCCTGCAATATGGGATCTACTTGGGATCCTGCAAAGTAGGGGCCCTTTTCTTTCACAGTCATTTCCTTAGACTACAGACAGGTGAGAGAAGAGGCAAAACCTCCCAGGGGAGGTATTTGCTAAGTGCTGCACCAGGGCCTCCCTGCACTCCATCCTGGGATAGACCTTTACCTCTTATATCCCTGGCTTTCTTCAGGGCCTAGTTCAGGTGTCACCTCCTGCAGAGAGCTGATCCAGTATCCCAGATGCAAATAACCCTATACCTAGAAATTACTTTGCATTTAATTTTGCTTGCATGTTGTTTTCTCTCATGAGACTGTAAGCTCTTTGTGGGCCAGAGACTTTCTTTTTTATCTTTCTACCCCTAGAATCTATGGTACCTGGCACATAATAGGGACTTAAATGCTAGTACTACACATTCCCAAGGGAGACACTAGCATCACCATCTCTGGAAGTCTTTAAGGGAAGCAGAGCTCTTCATGCAGTAGTATTTGGTTAGGAGGTAGTGGATGTGTTGGCCAGATGACCTCTTGGTCCCCTTCTAGCCTGAAGAATTAGTAGTAGGTATCTTCAGTCCTTTCTAAGCAGATCTGTGCTACCAAGCAGATCCTGCCTAATCCATACTCTGCTGTCTGTAAAAAACCTTGCTTTGTTGTCTTGCTGAGTTCTGGCTCTCCCCAATGAAAGGATATTCTCAGAGGGGGTGTGAAATCTGAAATTCAGGAGCTGGCAAGCAGAGCTTGTTATTTGTACAGGTCAGAAATGGGTTAGGGAGCTGAAAAGCCCAGATAATCCATCTTCAGAATGTTCCTTGGGCATCAGCAGGCAGATAAGCAAATAGAGTTCAACCAAGGGAAGCTTAGTCTTCGGAGACTAAATCATAAGTAATGTTGAGATTAGGCTCCCTGTCTTATAGTAACATAAACTGTCTGCACTGAATCCTTTTCCCCCACTCAAATGACTTCCTCCCTTTGCTTCTTAACCCAGAGTATTTCACGGACCCAACACTTCCTGAGAAGATAGAGGCAGAGCTAATTGAAAAACAAAAGCAATAGCAATTAGCTGAACCATGATGTTCTAAAGCACAGGTGAGAGAATCTACTTTTTGGAGTGTTACCTGCACCCACTCAATCTTCTTTGCTTTTATGAAAATATGCACTGTTGTGTCCAAGGCCAGAAAGAATCTCGGCAGAAGACCCAAATTTAAAATATCTGATATTTCATTTTATTGAGGTTGGTGGTGGAGGGGAAGAGAGCAAGTGGAGTCACTTAACGTGACAGGAGTGGGGAACAAACCTGTGGCCTTCTAGGTCCTTGGGTGTTGCCTTTTGACTAAGTCCGAGTTTACAGAACAAATCCTTTTATTAAGGGGATTTGTTCTGTGAAGTTTAGATTCAAAGGGCTGCACTTGAGGACCTAGAGGGTCACATGTGGCCTTGAGGCTGCAGGTCTCCCCACCTTTTTGTCAGGAGAAGCAAGAAGTATTTAACCTAGTGAGATAAGAGCAATTGAAGGCATGAAGAATAAATGTAGGGAAAAGAGACCGTTTTGGTGAGTATCGAGTATTGTGAATTTTGCTTTTCCTGCTCGATTCCAGATTTTTTTGCCACCTCCCTCTGTGCCTCCTTGACAGGGAGGTGCAAGAGGGTTCTGTCCCATGCAGTGCTAATGATTCACCCCTCTCTTCTGTGTTGGAATGGGATTCTTCACAGTGGAGTGGCAGGAGCTAACAAGATTATTTTCTAGTGCAGATACACCAGTGGCACCAATTCAGTTTCGCTGTTAGGGCTGGTGCGTGTTATTTTTAATCTAAAGGATTTCTGAAGTAACTTTTAAGACTGACCTTTCTGGAGGAGTGGGGCAAACTCCATACTGCTCGTGTAGCTAAACCTGTTCCTGTTTCACAGGGTCCTATGAAGATAAGAAATTTGCTCCATCATCATGAGTTTGTAAGTTACCCTAGACTTTGCCCCTTGTGTTATAAAGCTCTGCATTAAAAACAGACTTGTTTTCCCTACTGTATTTCATCACCATCATCTTCCTCCTGAACCCCCGTTTTGTTCCTTTTCCTGACAAGATCAGTAGCAGGTTATTCTATCTCACTGCAGACTCTCAAATGACTCCCAGATTCTGGAGACCTGTGTAGCTTCTGCACATTGAGCCCAGCGCCTGGCTGAATGTAACACACTGGATATTGGTTTTGTGGGTGCAAAAATAGGTGGGGATTTCTTACGGGGACATGGAGCAAAGGCAAGTCAAGTCCACACTAGTATCAGCTGCTTTTTATTCTTCACTATTAGCTGACTGAGAACCTTGTAACAGTGGGGGGTGATGATCAGCTTTTTTATCTCCAAAAAGGCAAGAATGGCGGGGAGGGCAAAGCAGTGAGGCTAGAAGCACTTCCATAGTGTTGACAGCAGGCAGTTAAGGAGGGCCAGGTATTCTGTCCTTGATTATCTTTACCAAAGTCGTCAAGTTTAGCCCTGCTAAGACTGAAGGGACAGGGCAGATAAACTTTTGGGATCTTTGCTGACCAAGAAGTCTTGCTTGTTTGTCTTGCTCCAGCCTCTAAAATTTATCCCGTTCAGTAGCTCTGTCACACGTACAGCCTTGTACCCTGATTATCTTTCATTAGCATCACTATAGCGACAGAGTCCAGAGTAGGAGTTGTGGTCAGTCAAAGAATTTTAGAGCTGGAAGGGACCTTAGAAATAACAGGATCCCAGATTTAAGGCTGCAAGAGGCCCTTCAAGGTCACCTGGTCCAACCCCAACACTTTAAACGTGAGGGGCCTGAAGCCCAAAAAGGTGATGAGACTTGTCCACGGCTGAACAGCAATTTGGAGGCGGCAGGGCTGGGCCCCACCCCAGGGCTGACTCAGAAGTGAAGGGCTTTCCCCACTGTTACATACCAAGCTGCCTCTCTTATTTCTCAATCCTTCTCCTGTATCATCATGGAAGGAAGCAAAGTGGGGCACTCTGAGAACTACCCAAAACTGAATCATGAACCTCTAGGCTCGGGGTGGAAAGCATTTTAATCATGTCTCAGCCAGAACTACTGATGGCCATGGCATCTTGTCTTAAGAAGCGAGACAAAGCCCCTATCTTCAAACAACACACCAGTGCCTCTCACCTGTCATGTAGAGAGCACTAGAGTGGGGATCATGGGAACTTTGCAGAATGAAGACTTGGTTTCTACCCTTAAATTTAGAGTGTGGGAGGCACAGACACAAGAGCATTTTTCAGTATAAGTACAGCAATGATAAGGATGAGGCAGCATGGTATGGTGGAAGTTTTCATGCTGGCCTTGTAATCAGAGAACTGGGGGCTCAAACTGAGGCTCTGTTCTTCCCTGGGTAATAATTCAACTCCTCTGGGTCTCAGTTTGTTCATCTGTAGCTTGAAGAGCTTGGAAAAGATGAGCTCAAAATCAGTGAATCTATATGAACACCTAGGTACATACGTGTATAAAATAGTATGTGATGAGAGCTCATACCATGAGAGGGAAACTTCAGATACGGGGACTACCAGTGGAGACAAGGTTATTTTTCTATTTAAAGGCGTGTGTGTGTGTGTGTCTGTGTGTGTGTGTGTGTGTCTGTGTCTGTATACAGGCCTTATAAAAATATGGGCTGGACTTTAATTTAAAGCTTCTCTTTTCTGCTCCTTCCTCTCCCACATCGGCAAAGACTTCCTGACCTTCCATGTTGTGAACGTAAAGGTGCAAAGGCTAAGAGCTGAGAATACCCAGTAAAGACCGAGGAGGGGGAGCCCCTGCTGCCTGGTCTGGGTCTGTATGTAGCTAAGCAGAAGGACCAGGACAAAGAGGGGAGCTGAGCTAGGAGTGGTGACTCAACATCCTTCTTTGGACTGATGCCTTCTGATCCAGCTGCCTGTCTCCAGGCAGGACTGCACTATCTCAAGAACAATTAACTGTGAGAGTGATTCTTTTCTATTGGTCCTGAGAAGACTGAAGTGCTTCATATGACAGAAACTCAGAGCAGACAGGAGTTGGCCAGTCACTGAGACCCATCTATCCCTGACGAATGGTCCCCCAGCTTTTGCTCAGAGACCTTTGGTACTTGCCAATATGGCCTGTCCCACTTTCAGACAGTTCTCATTGCTAGGTTTTCCCTGACAGAGATCAAGCCTCTGAAATTCCAACTCCTTGTTTCTAGTTCTGCCCCTGGAACCAACTCTGGAATCAGGGTAATTCCCCTTCCACAATTCCTAAAACAAGTATGTCACTGCATGGCAGATGTAGCGATAGAAAGGGCCTCAGAGGTCAAGAAAAGCTTTCGTTTTACAGAGGAATAAACTGAAGCTGCACCTCACCAACTACTTGTGGGCTCTTCATCTTCCTTTGCCTGTCTTAAAAGAATCTGCTGTCTTTAGCCCCACCTCTTTCTGAGAGCAGGGTCTTGGTCATGAATTCTATTGCTGATGACTAGCATGTTGCCTCACACCCAGTAAGAATTGAATATACTGTCTGTTCAGTGCCTCAAGTTTCCTAAGCTCCTGGCACTTCCAAGGGCTGCCGAGTATGCTGAGCTAAGGAAGAGCCAGTACATCTGGCTGCACTGGACCAATATCAAGTCCCTACTTTTCACCTTTCATTTATTTAGCACTTCCTGTGCCAGTATCTGTGCTAGGCACTTCAGATACATACAGAAAATGGAAGGACTTTACATTCTATTGGGAGGAAACAACACATACAGCAACAGTTCCAATACAGGACAACAACCAACAGAGTTCCACTACAGAATAGGTACACAGTAATTTTAGAGAGGAGGGCACTGGGGGATAAGAGGAATGTCCTATAGGGGGCAGCACAGGAGCCTTGAAGAGAGGGGCAGGGGGCTTCAAGGGGAAGAGATGAGGAGAGTGTCCAGAGACAGAGCAGAGCTAGGGAATGACAGGAAGTGAGCCTGGGAAGAGCAGCTGAAGCCAGAGAGGGGAGCACACAAGTGAGGAAACTACCTGTATAGGTGATACCTTCTCTACTATTTACGGTCTCAAGAGAGATACTTAGAGCATTTAGAAGTCAAAGAACTTGTCCATGGTAATATAGACCAGGGCTTCTTGAACTTTTTCCACTTGTGACCTTTTCAGCACTTCTTAAATTGTGGGTCTTGACCCCATATGGGTTTAAGTGCTGAATTATAGACAACATGTCAAGGGCAGAACTTGAACCCAGGTCGTCCTGATTTCTGACAGTAAACAGACTATTGGACCTTCTTAAGAAGTGATATGGTCAGGCCGGTGCTTTTGGCAGCTGTGTGGAAGATGGGAGACTGGAAGCAGGATGACATTCAGGAAGTTACTGTAGTAGCCCAGGTGCAAGCATGATCTAGGGTGGTAGCTCTGTGAGGAGGGGACAGATAGAAGAGACCCAACAAGACCTGTCAATAAGTAGATATGGGATGTGAGGGGGGAGAACAGAGTTGAAAATAATCAACAGACCTGCTTAAGGAAATAAACCTTCCTGGAAGAGAGAACACATGGGGAAAAATGTTCTATGGTAGAGGCGATCCTCTAGTTGGGGACCAAAGCCCAGTTAAAAATCCTTCCTGACCTCACTTTCCTGCATCAGATAATGAAAGAGCAGAATTAAATGATTTCTTCCTTTTTACAACAAGCTACCTCACAATGCACTTAAAAATGACCTTGGCATAATCCAGCAGTCAACCTTGACTTAATGGATAGCCTTTCTCTTGCTAATGGCTCTGAGCTCATGCAGGACCATCTCCTCCCCTCAACTCCCATGAAAAGCAAGTTAATGAGTCTTTTGGCCCCTATTCCAGAGTCTCCCAGCCACCAGCCCCTACACATTTTAAGCCTCATGGAGAAGCAAAGGCAGCCCTTTCTTTCTAATCCTTTGTTCTTTTTAGTCTAGCAACCACTACAATAAAACTTGGGACTTCAGACAGATGCCGCACACGAGGAATTATGAACGCAAGTAAATAGTCAGTGTCTTTTGAGTGACGCTAAGCTTACCTGTAGGCTTTTTTTTAAAACCTGTTTCATTTCCATCACCAGAAAATGAAACTGAGAGGCTGGCAAAGAACAACTTGTCCATAAAGAGCTGTAATATATGGGAGTCTCATTTGTTTTCTCATTTACTATCTAGGGTCAAAGCTTAGCACCTCAAGAACCTGGCTCAAATATTTCTCGTTCTTAGGTTCTGTTCCCAAGTAATGACACCTCCATAGAGCACAAATATCTTTATTGATGATCATGATGCAGGTGGTGGGCACACAGAATGGAGAGATCCTAGTTAGGACTTCCATTTCTCCTCACTCAGAGGGGCTCAGCCTGACTCTCAGTTTGGAAGATGCCCCGTGGTAAATTCCAATCCTTATCACATCTCCTGACTCCAATGCTTCCTAAGCAGGTCTGCAGCAAGGACAGTGGATGGAAAGCAAAAAGGGCTAGAAACATCCACGACGTAGTTGGCAAACACAGGGAAAGTGATGTGTTCTCTCTGATGCCTTTATACACTTAGACTCCAAACTAAGTCACAGTAAGGGAAGCAGGATCAAGGGTAGATCTATCTTTGCCCCACTGATTCCAGAGTAGGCACCTGGAAAGTATCTGGTTGCCACAGGTGGAAAGAGAAGTCTTTACTGGTAGGGTCCATTTACTTGGCAGCTTGCTGCGCTAACCAATGCTTGTATCTCTTGGTCTTGGGCTTCTCAAAATTCACCACAGACATGGGGACCCTCACTGTGTCAAGCCCATTCACCTGCAGACAGACAGACAGGACATCCAGGGATTGGAAACGACACCATCCCAAGACACCATTTAGCATTTACCTTCTCAATTAGAACAAGAAAAAGGATTCATGCAAGGGGGAAACTCACCGTCACCTCACACCAGTACTCGCCCCACCTTGTGATTGGCTCTTCAGGTAGCTTTAGGGCATGTGGGGATACTACCACGCCAAGCTGCAAGACAATATTCAAAAATCTGCCATTAAAGAAAAGCCTCACCAAACTACTTCCAAAATTTTTCAGTCTTGCCCACTCCTGTGCAAAGATTTGACCAAAGCTAGTTTTGTTATAGTTTCAGTTTCCCAAGGGGAAAAAAAAAACAGAAACAGAAGCAAAGACGTACCAACCCAATCTCGGGATCATAAATTTAGGTGGAAAGGCTTTTAAAGAGCACTGAGTCAACACCTTCATTTCACAGAGAAGGAAACAGGCCCACACGCGGTAAATGGTTGCTGGAGCCCAGCCAGAGATTAAAAGGCAGAGCCAGGGTTTGATTCCAGGACTCTGACTCCCAATCCATCACTCTCCACTGTAATACATAACAAATCACAATAGCAACACACATTTACTATAGTGATCGAAATAAAAACCAAACTCTCCCCCAAATCTAGCTTGTTATAAAGTGATGGTAGGCATAACTAATGCTATTTTTTTCAGTGCTTACAGATTGTGGAAGGGAGCCTTTCACATAGCATTTGGCGTAACCAAATCAAATGCTGTTTAAATAATCAGCCAAAAGTAAGTTGGGGAGGGGAGGGGAGAATCTTCCACCTCTACTTCTTTCAGGCAATTGTGTAATGGTCTACTATGGTATATCACTTGCAATTGCCTGCTTGTTTCCTTCTAATAATCTTCACAGCTTTTAAAACACTTTCATACACATTATCGTTCATCCTCAAAATGGTCCTATGATGCAAACAGGTCCAGTGTTATTATTCTCACTTGACAGCGGAGGAAGCTGGAGTCCTAAGGTGCGATTTGCCCAAAGGTCACACAGCCAGTAAAGAACAGATCAGGGACCCAAACCAAGGTGCTTGACTTCAAAGCCCATTTGCTTTTCCACTCCACATCAACAACAAACCTGATCAGTGTATCACTGCAAAATCAGTTCTGCCCTATGTACCCCCAAACCTGAATGATGGCATTCTGAGGCCTGTAACCTAAGGGATGCCTTATATTTATATTACCCCCTTCCCCACCTCTCCTAACACAGAGATCTGCTATGAAGTCTGCCTAACAGACGTGGTCATCAAGGGATGAGACACTCACATTTTTGAAGAAGTGGCGGCAGACAATTTCAGGGTTTAGCTCCCACTTGACATTATTCTTCATTCCCACTTCCAGGTGGCAGCTCTTCAAGAATTTCACTGTCTGAGAAGCAGTGGGAGTGGGTAGGTTAGGAACAGATTTGGAAGGGTTGTACACATTGCAGCAGGGAGTGCTGGGTTAAATAACTTAGGGAGGATGGACAAGTTATGCATTTCAGCCAAGAGGCCGATGTACCAACTGGCTGTCTTAAACTTAGGATCCTAAAAGAATCAAGCCTTATCACATCTACTGACTCCGGTGCTTCTTAAGCAGGTCTGCAGGAAAGACAGTGAATGGAAAGCAAAACGTGCTAGAAACACCCACGATGTAGTTGGCAAACAGAGGGAAAATGATGTGGCGTTCTCTCTGATACCCTTATACACTTAAGACTCCAAACTAAGTCACTATAAAGGAAGCAAGATCAAGGGTAAGTATGTTTTTGCTCCACTGATTCCAGAGCAGGCGCCTGGAAGGTATCTGGTTGCCACAGGTGGATATTTCCTGATATTATGGAAGGATGGCTTAGGAAAGCCATCCCTACCTAGGTATACATCCTTCCTGGATAAAGTTCAAAATCCTTCTGCTTGGAATTCAAGGTACTTTACAATCTGGCCCTATCATCTACTTATTTCTCAGAACTCCCTTGGGAGGTTTTATACCTCCCAGGGTTGTTGTGAAGATCAAATAAAATAAATGTAAAGATAACTGTAAAGCACTTAGCGTGGTGCCTTGCACAAAATAAGCACCATATAGATGCTAGTTGTTATAATAATTATAAACTAGATAAAATAAGCTCCTTGAGGACAATAGCCGTGACTAATGTTTCCTCACATCTCTCCAAAGGACCTAGCACTCTATTAAGTCAAGGATTCCTCAATAGTAGATCTACAAACTAGATGCTGTTTCCTCTCCATTTCTACCCCATTCCCCCCCACCCCAATACCTTCATACTACTGCTAGTTTGTGATCACCAGGACTTTGGGGGACTGAAGAAAAAAACCAAAAGCTGCTTCCGGTTAAAAAAAGACTGGGACTTCTGCAGAAGGCATTCAAATTCTGACTGAAGGATCCCCACTCACCATCACACCAGTCTTGGTCTGGAGCTTCTCTAGCTTCCCCTCCTGCCGCAACTAGATGCGATAAAGAGCCAAGGGGAGAAAAAAAGAATCCAGTGTAAATAATATTTCCCTCTTGCTTGAAGAGGCAATAGGTTTGGGCTTCTGGATCCCATTCCTTTCTGTCACTCTACATTTTCAAATTAAACCTCAAAATTGAACTAGATAACATGTTTTCCTTCCAGGAAGAGCCTAAGGGTTCTAACCGCTGTTTCCTTTGCCTCTTCATCTCCCTGGTCGTGGCTCACCTGGTTCTCAGCCTCAAACATCTTCCTGTTCTCTGGTGATGGGTAAACAGCAAGACCCTGAGGAAGCAGTTTATTCCGGCCCAGTGATTTCTTCACTGTGACAGTGTCGCCTCGGATTCCGAGGTCTGCCAAAGGGAGCAACATAAAGGTTAAATATTATGTCAGATAACCCAAGAAGGGGAAGAGAGCCAACTGAAGAGATTCTTTCATTTGAAGCTTACTCAGAAGACAGTATAGGCATATGTCAACTAAGGACATCCTTTGGTTTCTTTTATGACTACTTTGAAATATGATGTTCTCTATACAGGTTTCTCCCTATTGAAAAATTCAAATATTTGTATTATAGCAAGATTATTGGGATTCAGAATCAGGAAAACATGAGAATGAGCCCTGGCTTTGCTACTTCTAAGATGTGTGACCTTGGGCAAGTCATTTAATCTCTCTGAGAGCATTAGTTTCCTCATTTGTAAAATGAGGATAATAATTAGATACACTGTTCCACAGGGTTGTTATGATGACCAAACAGTATGATTTTTGTCAAAGTAGATATAGAACACTATAAAGTATTATTATAAAATAAAATGAGAGAATTCACAGTCCTGTTTACACATCATGATTATACTAATACTATGCTCTCACTTTTTATACTAAATTTAATTCAGTGCTACAAACATCTATTACAAGTTACCATGCTAGGTACACACAGGAATACAAAAGTACGACAGAACTTGTTCTCAAGGACCTTCCAATCTAGTAGGAAGGAAACGTAGATACACATATACTTATGACTCAAGGCAGTGAGGAAAGTACAAAAGAGAATCCAAGTAAGGTGCTACAAAAAGGGAAAGAGAAAGTGACTATCTTTGGAGGAGTAAAAGCCCAGGAAGAGAGTTTTCCAAGTTCTTTCTTCTCAACAGCCTTGTGAAACAGAAGTACATTATTAACTCCATTTTACAGCTGAGGAAACTGACCTCTGAGGTCTCTTAACTCTAAAAGTATGAGCCCATGAAGCTAAAAAATGTCCAGTTAACTTGTTCAGAGAAAATAAAAGGAAGAATCACAGAAATTCAAGTATAGAAAGAACTTCAAACGTTACCTACCTAGTACAGACCCTGGGGATAGAAAGACAACAATCAAACAGTCCTTGCCCTCAAGGAGCTTATATTCTATTGAAGGAGACACCTACAAATACACAGACAAAATAAATATATAACCGCCTGCCATCTACTTAGGAAATTTTGAGAAGACACAAAGCTGGGACAAGCTGATGTTTAAAGATCAGTACACTGAGCCAAATAAAATATAATTAAATTTAATAGAAATTAAATCATTAAATAGGTATTAAATATAAATCCTACACTTGGGTTACAAAAAATCAGCTTTGAGATGAAGGACTAATCACTCAGTCAATCACCAAGCTTTTGTTAAGCACTTCTATGTGCTGAGCACTGGGGATACAAAGAAAGGCAAAAGCAGACCCTGCCTTCAAGGCACTCACATTCTAACCGAGGAGATTGCATGTAAATAACTAGGTACATACAGATATCTACAGACTCTGTGAAAGGTAACCTCAGAGGGGAAGTCATGAGTAGCTGAGGAGACCAGGAAAGGCCTCTTGACATCTGACCTGAGGTAAGAAGGGAAGGAATTCTTCCCCACAAGAAAGGGATGTCTAGTGCAAAGGCAGAGAGAGGAGATGGAGGATTATGTGTGGAAAAAAAGCAACTAAGTGTATCTGGCCTGCATGGAAGGTAGTAAAGGGTAAGAGTACAAAGGTAGGAAGAGGCAAGTGGGAGGTGATGAGCACCTGAACTATGGTGATGGCTAGTAAATGTAAAGTAAAGCAGGAGTAAAGAGGATGCATATGACGTGAAGGTAAAAAAGCCCAAGGTTAGGCAACATATTAGATATATGGGGTGTGAGGAGTTCAGGATAACACTGAGGTTTTGAGAAAGACTGAGTGACTAGAAGAATGGTGGTGCTTTTGACAGTAACAGGAAAGTTCACAAGTAGGAAAGGGTTTGTGAAAAAGAATGAGTTCTGTTTTGGATATGTTGAGTTTGAGATGTTTAAGGGCCATCCAATTTAAGATATCCAAAAGACAGTCTGACTGAAAGGTATCTGAGCTAGGTAGTTCAGCGGATACAGTGCTGGCCTTGGTGTGAGGAGGACCAGAGTTCAAATCTGGCCTCAGACACTTGACACTTAGTAGTTGTGTGACACTGGGCAAGTCACTTAGCCTTGACTGTCTCATCAAAAAGAAAGAAAAAAAAGTATCCGAAGGTTTTCATGGACTGCAACCTCAACAATATGATAGCTTAAAAAAAAAATGTGATTTTTGGTTCCATTAAGGGAAGTCAGAACATAGGAGGTGATAGTCCAGCTGGTCAAACCGTGTTTAGAAAAAATGTGTTCACACATAACACTCACTAGCTGTGTGACTCTGGGCAAGTCGCTTAACCCCAAATGCCTCACTTAAAAAAAAAAAAAGTTTTGAAATCTGAGTACACTGTTTTAGGAAGGACATTGATAAACTGGAGAGGGTGAGAACAGAGATTGGGGATTGGGTGATAAAGGGATTGAAGGTCATGCCATACAAGGATCAGTTAAAGGAACTTGGGATGTTTAAACTGGAGAAGACTTAGGATCGAACACCATGTCTTCAAGCATTTGAAGGGTTATCATATAGAAAAGAGCTATAAAGGAACAATGATATTTTGGGATTGTTAAGGTATGGCCATGGCAGAAAAATCTCTGCTTCCTCACCTCAGGCAATTTTACTTTCTCATGGACATTTCATATTGTGCTATTTTAAAAAACTTATCTGGCCAGCAGCATAAAAGGAAAACCTATGGAGGTGATTCAGAGTGAAGTCTGAAAATCATAAATGTATAAACACTGAATAGAGTTATTAAATTGGAAGAAAATCTTGGGTAAGGATAGTAAAAATTTCAATGCCTTACCCATAGGATCTCTCCTAATGGGGGTTTTGTAGGATACTTGTCCCAGAGCCCACTTTCCCGCTCAGGTAAACAATAGATATTGGATATACCCATTTTTTTTCTTTTTTTGTGAGGCAATTGGGATTAAGTGACTTGCCCAAAGTCACACAACTAGTATTATGTGTCTGAGGGCACATTTGAACTCAGGTCCTCTGGACTCCAGGGCCAGTGCTCTAACCACTGCGCTCCCTGGCTGCCCCAACACTCGCTCTTTTTAAAGAAAGGGGATAACCTTTTTGCAATTAAGCGTATAGAACAATGCCAGGGAAGCGGAGAATATTGCTCTTTTCAATCTACCTCCACTAAACTAACTAGTCATTTCACCCCGGGCCCTAAAAGACCTCAGGAATGAACTCCCCTCCCCCCCTTAAAAATTCAGTTAATTCCTTAATTATCCCTGGGCTAACAGATTCCTCAGGCCCCTCTGCTCTGTAGCACCTGCCGGAGAATAGGCAGGGGTTGAGAGAGCACAGAAAACTCAAACGTGCTGCTTGTGAGGATTTGCGAAAGGTCAGAGGTTGTGGCCCAAAGGGAGCCTGGTTTTATCTACCAACGTCCTACAGGTTTCTCTGGGCGCTTCACGGGGTAAGGAGCCCTCCTCCCGGTACCCCGAGGCCGGGCTCGCTTACCCTCCACCGTCCGGGTCAGGATGAGCTCCATGGTCCCTTGCGGCTGGTGCTGGGTGTCTTCCACCAGCCGGTAGACCCGGTGCCGCCGGCGCAGACGCGGACTCCGGCCCTCGGCTGCCAGCGGGACCTTCCACCAGCGCTCCACGATCACCGTGTTCTGGCCGGACACGGGGGACAGAGGCGGGCTCGGTCAGCCTGCGCGGGCCGGGCCCTGGGGATGATCCCCGCACTCAGCCCTCTCTCTCGGGGGCGCCCCGACCCGTCAACCCGCCCACCCCAAGCCCCGGGTGCGGGGTCCCGGCTGCCACCCTCCCCTCGTCCCCGCTGCTCGCTTCCCCCTCCCCCGCCGCCTCCAGGGCAAGCCCTCGGACCCCTCACCCAGCTGTGAGAGAGGCTAAAATTGCGCTCCAGGCCGGGACTTCCGGCTCCGAGCCGGGGCAACAGCCCCTCGGCTGCGGCCAGCAGCACCGGGCCCAGCCGCACTGCCATAGCCTCGGAGACCAAGGAGAGAAGGGCGCCAGCGACGGGCAGGGAGGAAGGACCCCAGCGCGGGCCAGAAGGGCTCTACCGAGTCGCGCCTGAGGCAGAACGTACTGCGCCTGCGCGTGAGAGGACAGGCAGTCTTCCTAGCCTTCCTAGGGTTTCTGGCTGGAAGGGTCCTTGGGAAGCGCGGAGCCTAATCTCTGTAAGAGCTAGGGAACCGAGGCCCAGAGGAGAAATGCTTAGGCAGTCAGATGTTTCCTGGCAAAGGCACGCGCAGATTTGAAACAATCATCCGTATGATGGCAACCCTCCCCACAGTTTGTTTTGGGGAGTTTGGGGGCCACAGTCTTAGTAAAATTAAGAAAAGCAGCCTGACTTTGCAAAAACCAATCAAACCAAACCCAGACAAAGCTCAGACCAAGGAGGCAGGAGAGCTGGACTCCGGCTGTCGGCTCAGAGATTCTCCCCAGCGAGGAAGGGGCCTCCTGTGCGTTAGCCAGAATCATGAAAGAGAGAGGGGCAGAGACAGACCATCCTCAGAGACCATTTATAATCAGAGGGCTAGACCACCCTCAGACTGTCTCAGGGGAAGAATAAAACCGAGACAGATGGATGCTCCACGAAGCTCCGAATGGAAGAGAGGTTCCCTGTAAATGGCTAGGTGACTTCCAACGTTGTGCTGATTACATCAAGCCCTGGAACAGTATAAGGTTTCTCAAATAAAACCCACAAAAAAGATGACCTATCCTCATAGTTAAAAAACCAAGTGGATTTAGATAGTATTTTTCAAGCTCTTATCTATTCTGCACATAGTAAGCGCCTAATTCGTGTTAAATTGAATGAACATTGACCTTGGGGAAAGAGAACCCTTAATCTGTAGATACATCCGCCTGCAAATCTGCCCAGTTATTGAAGGGCAGGATGAAATCTGAAGGAGCTCCTATTCTGCCAAGTTAAAATGCTACAGCAAAAATGAATTAAATAAGGAGATAAACAAATGCTAGGTTATGGGCCAAATAAGAGGAAACTGGTAGCTTCATCAGTTGAGAAAAGACACATCCAGAACACTTCTTCCCTTGGATTACAGCTTTGCAACAGAGAATACATTTCAACCTTTCTCTCCTCAAAGCACCACTACTTGAATGGGGAGAGGGACTACTCTTTGAGGGAGGATGGAATGACTTTCAAAGAGTAACATTGGAAAGCCTGTGTGTTGTCTCTGAGATAAATGGTACCTTTGAGCTGGTGGGTGAAGTAGATGCAGAGCAACAATGTGATCCTGAGATGGGTTAGGGCCAGGGTTTCTGTCCATGTCACAGTGGGACTGTCTCTGGCCTAGCCTAGCGGGTCACAATGGTAGTAGGTAGCATAAGTCCCCAGCTCCTCTCTCCTCATCTCACTTTGTTGCTGGGTGGCACCGAATTAAGAAACTGCCTTGTCAAAGGTTGTGCTTTCCTATATATTCCCTTTCGTATACCAAGAAAGGGAAAAAACGGAACCGTCTGTACCCACTCTGCTCTCCTTTTGCCTACTTTAATTACTGTTACAAGTACCGGTTCACGGTTCGGGAGAAGATGATGCCTTGTAACCCTTGTTACAGAAGGTAATAGTTCTTTTAAACTCTTCCCTAGCTACAGTTGCTCCTTTAAACTATTCCTTCATCTGCATTTCAAATTTCAAAATAACTTACCAACTGGCAAGGGGTGGGAAAATACTGAAATAGGGTGGCAGTTTGGGATGCCTCTTCTCTGGTGAGCTCTCAGTAATAAAGATATTGGATTAGAGGACAGCAGAGGGGGACTGATATGATGACTTGGGGAAAGGAGATGGTATAAGGGGGTCCAGTGCTCCACATCCCTCCCCACCATACACAGACGAGCTCCTAATTTAGGCCCCTGCTTCTTAACCAGCCTCATCGTAACTGAGAGGGATAGCCTGACACTCCGACCTCGGTGCTGCCTCCAGTGCTCCTGAGTCCCTAGCAGGCCTCCAGGTGGGCAGAAGCACTGAGCAGGGAGACCACGAGCAGCTCAAAGAGCTGTACTCGGTAAGTGGATTCTAGGGTGGGACCCTGCACCTCCACCTCCAGCCCAGGTCTTGCTCTCCATAGTGACATCCTAGGCAAATAGCCAGTTGAAGGAGAAACAGTGATAATTTTAGAGTTGTAAGGGAATTTAGAGATTTAGTTGCAGCTTATTTTACAATTGAAAAAGCAGGTCCACGAGGAGCATAATTACCCAATGTGACAAAGTTAGAACTAGAAACCAGGTGTTCTGCCTTTCTGTGTTCTTTTCCCACTCTAGTATATCCTTAGTATGACATGCCCAATTTTGGTTTTCTTACACACAAGCGGGAAGGGAAAGAACAAACCTAAATGGTGAAAGAATTAGCAGAGTAGGCAGTGGGCAGGAATCTGGCATAATTGCCTTGAAAACAGGACAATACTGCTGCCTTGGGAAAGATTTTTGCTGTTGAAATGATGGTAAAACAAAAGAAGAAATCGTCTTTAAGTTCCTATACTTTACAGAGAAGGATGATAAGTATATTCATTCTCCTCTAAGGAAAGAGGGAAAATGGTAAAAATTAATTGAGGTTAGACAATATGCCATCTAGATAATGATTTTTGAGTGTTGTTAGGCTCCAGAATTAAGGGATACTATGGAAGCTCCAATAATGAGATAATCTCACCGCACCTCCCAAACTAAGACTGTTTTTTGGGGGGGGGGTAGGGGGGGCAAGTTTGGATAGTAGCAGTATCCAGTAAATAAAAAACCTTTTCTAACTTTGGCATTTTCTTTTTTCTTTACAGTCTGGGAACCTGACGGTGCTAGCTAATGACTCCCTGCTGCACCAGGACCCAGTACAGTTAGATTTCCACTTCCGTCTCACCCCTCAGGCTTCTGCCCACTGGCACGGCCTCCTCTGTGACCACCGACTCTTCCTGGACATCCCCTACAGGGCACTAGACCAAGGCAATCGGGAGAGGTGAGAGTAGAACCCTTCATTATCCCAAATTGGATTACTGTAATGGGAAAGCCAGCGAATATCAGTTGTCCCAGAAACAATGATGCTCTAGATGTGAAAGACCAAAGTACACGTAGGGATTAAATGAACACGAAGATATAATACGTATAGGAGACTAGGTCTTCATGGAGATGAGCTTTTAAAAGGTCCACAAAAACACGGGACCCTTAGGGTTCTAGAAATTATGGTCACTAGTATGTTAGAATAATATTCTTCCTATGGGAGGAAGAGTCCTTGGCTTTTTACTCTGGATAAGCCTAATAATAACTGCAGACCTCAAAGGATTATTTACAACACTGACTTAGGAAATTTGTTCCTTAGGTCTAGGTCAAGAGGAAGGATCAGTGACTGAATTTCATGATTTGTCTGTCCCCTCTATCATTACTGAGTTATGCCCAGTAGCTTTTCTTTCTCTGGCTCACAGTTTGACAGCAACACTGGAGTACGTGGAGGAGAAAACAGATGTGGACTCTGTCTTTGTGAACTTCCACAATGCTAGGAATGACCGAGGTACTGGGGTTGGGAAACTACCCTGTCCACTTTCTGCCCTGGCCTTAGTGTGGATGGAGGCTCTCATGATTATCCCTTTTCCTTGGCACTGCTGAGAACATAGGCTTGGGGAATAATCCTTACGGGGAGCTTTCTATCCATGCTTAACGGGAGCTGGCAGACAAAGTAAGGGTATGGAGAGGTGGAGGGAGAAGGACTTGGTGATCTTGAAAAGGCCTTTCTGGTAACTTACTTTTTTCTCCCTCATAGGTGCCTTGCTTCGGGCCTTCAGCTACATGGGCTTTGAGGTGGTTAGACCAGACCACCCTGCCCTCCCACCCTGGGACAACGTCATCTTTATGGTATACCCCCTCGAGAGAGATTGTTGCCACTTCTGTAGTAAGCCTTCCTGAGTTCAGCCACGTTCCCACTCAAGTGAGAGGGCTGGAGCTTTAACAATATGGCTCAGGCCCCAGGCACAATGGGATCCAGAGTCCTAGGTTTTTAGGATGTGATTTAGGTCGCCTCCTCCCAGCCCAGGAATAAAGGGTAGTAGAATCATCAATTCTTGGCTTCTGTCTTAGAGAATAATGGAATGACAGTACTGCACTGTATATATTTAATCTTGAGGCAAGCTGGTCTAGGGCAGTGGTGCCAAACTCAAATAGAGACTGAGCCACTAATTTATACAGAAGGATCCCTGCAGGCCACATATTGACTTAGTTTTACTATCTAATGTTACTTTTTATTGTATTTTTAAAATTAATTTGGTTAAGTATTTCCCAATTACATTTTGATTCAGGTCTTACTTGGGAGTGTGGGCCACATGTATGACACCTCTGGTCTAGTGGATATAGTTACTGCTGGACCTGGAGTCAGGAAGAACCTCAATTTTATGGGCCTTGAGCACCTGTGTGACCAAGGGCATATCACAACCTGAGTCTGTTTCCTTATCCATAAAGTAGAGATAATACCACCACCTACCTTCTAGGGTTGGTGCAAGGATCAAAGGATGCAAAACATGTAACCTCTAAAGCACCATATAAATGAGTTATTACTAGAATTTATCCTTGTCCCCTGTCCATCCTCTGCTCATCATGTGAATGATATTGCATCAAGGCAGTCAGCTGGACCTCAACAGCCATGACTTCGCTCCCTCCACTACCAAAACTCTCAGCTGAAGCCCGAATATTGAGGTGGGGTTTAGCTCCTTTATTGGTTCTGTCCTTTACTTAAACCCCTTTAAAGCTCCAATTAGGTACAGGAAGCAAAGGGAATCTGGACACACGGACCAAATCATTTTTTGCAGAGAAGGGAATAAACATTTCTGTAGAGCTTACAATGTGCCAGGGACTGTGCTAAACACTTTGCAAATATCTTATTGATCCTCACGGTAACCTTCTGAAGGTACTATTTATCCCTGTTTTACAGCTGAAGAAACCAAGGCAAACAACTAAATGGTAGTTGTTTACTTAGAGGGGAAATGTAAAAAATGCTTCATGGACCTACTACTGGTTCCCCTGGATCAGGGTCCATTACTGACAAGTCAGTACTGGAATTTTCTGAGGCAATAAAACCTTATCGGGGACATGGAGAGATATGATTTGCTCAACAGCAGCTTTCTACATCTAGGATACTACTTGAGATATTCTTAGGAGCTAAAAATGTTAGCTAATTTATTCCTATCTTAATCTTCCCCTCAGACAGGGGCTCTTAACCTCTAGGGTCTGGGAATTTTAAAAAGTATTTTGAAAACTGCATTTTAATATAATTGGCTTCCTCTGTCACCCAATGTTATTGTATGCATTAAAAATATTCTGAGAGGTCCACAACACACAAAAGATGAAGAACTTTTGTTGTAAAATATAAAAAGAAATGAGATCACTGTTCATTTCTATTAAAAACCCCACCACCTTGCATTTATGTACACACATCCTTTCAAAGAATCTGGATGTTCCCAATGTCATTCTTACTTGACAGAGAAACGGAGGCTGGAGAACAAATGGCTTTGTCAACCCTGAAGCCCTATGTCAACGTGCACTATTATTGTGCGAGGTCACAGTGAGCAGATGGGGAACCAGAACCTAGGACTCCACGTTTCCAATTCTGGATTTTTCCTATCACCAAACACTGTTTTACTCACTGTTCCAAAATTGGCAATTATTCTCAGTCTTTTCAATACTACACTAAGGAATGTAAAATTCATCAGGGGACATCTCCCTTCCCTGGATGGGACCTCTCATATTCATCTGAAATTAAGGCAGAGAACTTAAGAGCCGAACTTGGTCCTCCAGCCTGTCTTCTTATGTCTACAGGATTGCCTCTATTGCTAATTCAATTGGCAGATTTTCGGGTCATTTTAAAAACAAAACTTTAGTAATGATTCCCCTCAGAGGCTTACAGAGTTTTCTCTATTTTTACATAGACACTTATGTGCATACATATAATGGGCATTGCACCTACCTAAAGCATGGCATCTTATAATGTGTTCTTGAGTCCTTGTTGTTTTCCTACTTGCACCACAGCCTAGGTTCGAAAGGGAAACAACTCTTAAAAATCTTGTGTCCAGTAATAATGGCGTCACCTGAGGCTGGCAGGGAGCATCACCTGCTCATTTCCTTGGGCTATTTGATTCAGCCCTGTTGACTTTATACCCTACCTCTCAGCCACAGTTGTAAAGAACCCCATGAGCTTGTGAAGGCTCAGAACTTCCTCAATTGACAACTTAAGAATTTTCCTAGTAAGTCATCTCATAAAATGAAGTAGACTTAGGAATGATCCCTATTCTCAACCAACAGAACCTTAACAGCCCGTTTTCTATCCCAGTTCCAACCAAATACCCAGCATGGTGGGAAAATGCTTTTATTGCTAGTGGTTGTGGGGGGTGCTAAGGGAAGCCCTTCTAAGGCGGCTGATAAGACACATACACACGCACACACATATATAGTCTTTTTCTGAAAAGTTCTTCATTCTGCTAGTAGAAGAAGCCATATTTGGTTCACAGCAGACCAATTAGCAGCCCACAAAGGAGGAAATGTGGGGGTATCTTCTGTGGAATTCGATTTTCTATCCAGCCATAGGCTCCCATGCCACATCTTGCCACTTCCTAAGCATGGACACAAATATGAGAAAGGGTCAATATATGGGAGCAAGTCAAGCTTGGAGAATAACAGGCACAGAAAAGGAACATTAGGATCAGGGAGAAGGAAGAGAGAATGCAGTAGCTCCCCATCCTCACCCCTCACCGTTTTCCTGCTCCATAAGACACAAATCAGAGCCCCACTCACACAGCAGGCAGATGGCTGAGCCAGCCAGAGCATAGACATCAAAGCAAGTCATCTTCTGCAAGGACACCATCATCACCAGAAACTGAGGCAGCTTCTAAGCAAAGACAGGAGGGGAAATTAGGCAATCCCCAACTTGAGCTGACTGTTTCCAAAGTACTGGGTTGGGCAGAACCAGTTCCTCATTCAGCTTTTCCAATTCAATCTCCCTAGTCTGGATCAGAGAAAGGGAAGGCAGCAACCAAGGAGTTTCAGGAGGTAGGGTAGGAAATATCGCTGGTTACCTGATAAGCTGAGGCATGAGAGAGTGTGTGGTGTCTCTCCAGGGCTCTTCTTGGCCTCAGACAACAGGCTGTCTAGAGAGGCATCTGTCTCTGTGGCCTGAGGGAGGAATGGAAAAGAGAAGACAAAACTGTTAGTAAATGGGGTGAGGGAGAAGTAAACACATCATTGCCTCTACAATATTAAATCTGAACTACAGAAATCTGTGGAAGCAGCTAAGTTTGGCTCTGGAGAGTAAACTAAAAGCACCTTTTGTCAGCTGGTGAAGCCATATCAGCTCCAAGGAAGGCTCTCCCCTACCAGAAGCCTGGGGCAGAATCACAGGCTGTGACCTGGGCTCCCCCAGAGGCATCACCCTTCACCACTGCTGGAGCTCACCCACCAATATATCCTGGAGCATCTCAGGGACAGCAGCATCTCCTTCTCCCACGTCTTGGGGGAGTTCAAGTGCATAACCTTGGCGCACTAGTTCTAGCCCAATATCAAGATTCTGGAGGAGGGAAAAACAGAAAGGGATTAAGAAAGATGATTTTTTTTTCTATGATAGTCATGAAAATAGGGGAGAAAGGCAAGGATGAGAAATTTTGGGAAATGAGGAGTAACCCAAAAAGTTTAAAGACAAAGGAATAGGGTACGGAGTTCTGTGCCTCACCAAGATAATCCAATGATCCTCTAGGCCTCACCTGTCCATTGCTTGTGTCATAAAGGTGGATCTCTGGCCAAGTAGAAATCCCTGTTTGCACATAGCTGGAGATCTTGGCTACCAGAGGCTTCCACTCTGCACAATGAGTGAGGCGGTCAAACTCATCCAGGGCTTCCTCTTCCCACTGCTCACCTGGTGAAACAGTCAAAGGAGTTAGTGCTGAGAATTGTAATAAAATCAGGAGACTGCCTATCTTCTTTACAGAAGTGGTCTGAGCTCCGGGAAGTTCTGTCAACTAGGCAGACAAAATAGGAGTTTTCCAATGTGCTACGTGGGACTCATTCTACCCTGAGACCAAATCACACCGCTAACTTACCTGAGGGAACAATCCTTGCTAGACTACATTCTATTGCCTGGAATGGGAGGCTTAGGAAGTCACTCCTGAAGTAAAAAAAATAGAAAACTGTAGTTAAGACTCTTATGACGAGTCATAAAAGTCATCTAGTCTCCCTGCTTTAGACTACACAATGTATGGGCAGACCTAATCTATTCTTAAAATCGGTTCCATTTCCGATCTCCTAATTAACGAGCTTTCTACACTCTCTCCAACTGACAGGGATGAGTTAACTGGAATTAAGATTTTAATCTGACCTCTCACTATACATCCAAATATGACTTTGTACTGACCTGATAGCTCTTAAGTCCTTGAGCGGGCTCTCCCCATTATCTCCAAAGTCAACAAAGTAGAGATCCAGATTCCCATTCTCCAGGGTACCCAGGACCCGGGCCCGATACCAGGGCCCATCTGTAGGTAAAGGTGCTGCTACAATGTCACCCACGTGCACGGTCAGATCTTCAGGCTACGTGTCCACGTTGGAGGTAGGGAATGGGAGAGGGTGGCAATGACAAATAGATGGGACAGACAACGAGAACAAATGACCATAGGAGCCACAGAAAACTGGTTCCCAAAGCAAAAAGAAGAAAATACACAGAAAGAGAAAGGTCGACACTCCTTTCCCTCAAGCCCTGTTATCCCCACCACCCCTTGGTCCATGTGGCAACTCACTGACTGACTGTTCTCATAGTATTGGGTCATCTCGTTGACCAGCTTGTCCAATTGTAAGCTGCGGGAGCCAATAATCTGGATCCAGAAATGGTTGGGGTTTTCAGAGGCAGACACATAGACTTCTAGATACTCGTCAGCATGGAAACTGAAGTCAGGGCTGGGGACTAAACACATTGTGGGGTTGAGATTGGTGGCTATGAAAAAACCATCCCAGGCTGGTAGATGAGAGAATAGGGCTAAGGAAGTGGTAGCTTTCAGCTTTCAGAATACTCAAGAACAAAACAATGATTCACTGAAGAGAGAAATACTGAATGAGGATTTTTACACTTCTTCTGCTCCTTTCCCATAACAAAACCATGGCCGTGACATAATTCAGATCCCCAGTCACATTTTACATCCCTTCAGATGCTGGTGTCCTTTAGAGACTGTTACAACCCCACAGGACGGATGGAACATAAGACTGAGCAAGCTAGGCACTAGGTAGCATGAGATTTGTATCCTAGTGTCTACCCTGGACTCAGACTCCCTCCATGGACCCAGAGTTCCCCATTTACCATTCTATCCTCCACAGCTTCCACTCTATCTATCTATCTATCTATCTATCTATATCTCCTCCATATATATATATGTATATATCCTCCACAGCTTCCACTCTATCTATATATATCTCCTCCATATATATGTATATATCCTCCACAGCTTCCACACTATATAAATATATATATATGACATGATATATGACTTCCACACTATATATATATATATATATATATATATATATATGACATATGACTACAAAGTAACAAGACTGATCCCACAGACCACATAAGAAAAACAGTTTCATTCCTTTGTAATCACACCTCATGCTCAATCAGAAGTGTTTTAATGAATACTATATATAAATGCAAGGTAGAGTAGACCTTTAATTAGTTGCTGGCTTTTCTGAAGAAAATCTTTAACCCTGGACTGCTAGGCTTTCAGCAAAAGACTTTTGAGATGCCTTTTCTTGCCACCACTTTGTACTTTGGAAATGGACTGCTGGAATAATTATGAGCAATGATTATTAGCTTAGCAATTTGCTATTTTCAAAGACTCGTGATTCATTTCCAAGACAAATGTAAAGCCCTTTTGGTTATCTGTAACTCACGTGAGTCTTCCCCCACTGGTTAGCATGAATAATAAAAGCTGTCACTGGAGATAACATACTTTCAAACTTTGGCATCCCTGGACTGGCCCGGGCTCCCACATCCTCCTGGCAGCTGCGGTCACTAAGCATCTTTTCATGAGGATGTTCCAGCCGCTCTGGTCTCGGCGCAGCCGTGTCTCCTCCTCCTCGGCTTGGAGCGGCAGCCAGCGTGGGGGCCGGCTTCTCGCTGGTGCTCATGTTCTTAGGACAGGCTGGCTCCCCAGCTGCCCCTGGCCCCGCCACTTCCTCTCTCTTGATGCTGATGGGCTGCTTGCGCTGTACTCTGGATTCTGCTGAATGAGCAATCCTCTTGCGAAGCTCTTCATCTTCTGAAACTTTTTCGAGGATAAGATGCTTGCCAGAAAAAGAGAAGGGATAATCAGCTCAGGTCCTCAAGTCACGAGGACAAGGGAGGAAGGAAGGGGCTCTCCTCATTCAGATATAGATGCCCAGCCCTACTCAGCACGCACCTTGGCTGCTGCCACTTCCTTCTGTGTTCCTGAGAGCTTTATGAGTCGTGTTAGTAGCAACGTCCCTTCTGATTCCTTGTCACAGGTGACTTTGGCCCCAGAACTTTTGCAGATGGCACGAATGGTCTCTCCGCCTCTCCCTGCAGAAAGATACACACACAAATTCTTCCACTTGTCTCCTTATACTTTGCAGCAACCAGAAAAATCTGGAAGAATAAATTTTCATTTCCAAACTGAGCCAAGCACCAGGTTCTTAATAAATGTTTGCACACTTGAAGTTATGTAACTAATAGTTCCTGAAATCTTTCCTGCCAATATTGCCTCCAGGTAATGTTTAATTTTTTTCTTTTAATTTAAAAAATTTAGATAGATTCAATTCCTTCACTCCAAATAACTCTATTTTCCTAAACCATTCAGGGAACCTACACTTCTCAGTCTTAAAATAAACCAGAATACTCTACTACAGTGAGATAGTAGAAAGAGCACTAAACAGGTTAATGAGAGGAACTAGGTCTTAAGTCCCTGCTGTGGGGCACTCATAACTTTATGACAATGGAGATGTCAATACTGAGTCTGTTTACTCATCTATAACAGAGGAATAGTACCGGCCCTGCCTATTTAAACAGAGAAGTTATGAGGTGCGTGGAAAATTACATGATCAAAAGCAATCTGAATACTATTAAGTACTATAAAATTTTAAGATCTCTCCTACAGTAGCACAAAGGGATAATACTTTATGGGAAAGCAGGTATTCTCCTCAAAGGTTAAAGATATACCATGACTGAGCAGACTTACCTTTTGTTTAATCCTTTGTGAATCTACCACCCATGAATTTCTCTAAATCCTTTTTGAATCTATTTTGTATTTTGGGATATATTTGAGATAAAGTGAGTAAAACTGTCTGCCATCAACATCTTTTGGATATCTCCCCTTATGGAGATGACACTGACCAAGAAATACGCTTAAGATGATATGAAGATGCAAGATATAGAAAGGAGGAAGCATTAAAGGGAGACAACAGTACCTATAATTCTGCCCACAGATCTCTGAGGTACTGAAAGCTGTTCATACACTGGGGTGTTCTCTGTCAGGATCTGGTGGATTGCTGCTTTGGCTTTGCAAACCTGGACAGGAAAGCCACTGATGAGCAGCACCCGCTCCTCACCTACATCTTCTGTGTCCACATCAATACGAGCACCAGTTTGCTTCCTCAACTGCAGAGAGGACAGGGGAAGAAGGAGGAGAGGGAAAGTGTGTATGTCTATATATGTGGTAGGCCTTATGAAGAGACACCATGTTTGGACATAGCCAAGGTGGAAATTTGTTTTGCTTGACTATGCACACTTGTTGCAAGGGCTTTAGTTTTTCTTTTTCTTTTTTTAATAGGGCATGGGAAGAAAAGAAAAATCTATACTGGTTAATTGAAAAAAATATTTTTATTAAAAGAAGAGGCCTCATGAGAACTAGTTAGTGATTCTTTAATCTGAACTATAGGTGCTCTAGGGAGATGGAAGGAGACAGTGACTATCTAGCCAACTCCTTGCTCCATCTCCTAACTGGAAACCCAATTAATCTTTACTTTATTTGCATTGACAGGCAATGAATGAATACTGGCAAAGAACAATTTAAAAACAGTTAACTTTTTAAAAAAATTATTCAGGTTTGTAATACTTTTTTTAACCTTCAAGCTGATTTTTTTTTTAAGTCAATTTTATTTTATTTTCAGGTCTGCATTCTCTCCATTTTCCCTGGCCCACACAAAACTCTTGTCACAAACACAGATAGTTGAACAAAACATATCCCCACACTGGTTATAGGTCAAAAAAAAAAAGTCTCATTCTGTACTCAAATCCTTTTCACCTCTCTATCAGGAGGTGGGAAGTATGTTTCATTACTAGATCTCAGGAATAATGGTTGGTCATTGTTCTTGACTGGAGTTCTGGAGTTTTTCAAAGTCATTAGTCTTTATGATACTATTGCTATTATATAAATTGTTCTCCTTTTTAACTCACTTTACACTGCATCAGTTCATACAAGTCTTCCTAGGTTTCTCTGAACCATCCCCTTTATTATTTGTTACAGCATAACTATTTCATCACAATCATGTATCATAACATATTCAGTCATTCCAACTAATAGGCACCCTTTTAGGTTTCCAATTCTTTGCCACCACAAAAAAATGCTGCTATAAACATATATATAAGTCCTTTTCCTCTCTTAGTTCTCTTTGGGGTACAGACTTAAATGACACATATTGGGTCAAATGATATACATGGTTTAAAAGCTTTCTGGCATATTTCTGAATTGCTTTTCAGCAGGGTTCAATCAGTTCACAGTTCTACCAACAGTACAATAATGTACCTGTTTACCCCAGAATCCCTCCAGTATCTGTTGTTTTCCTTTTTTGAGTCAACCTTGCCAAACTGATAGGTATGAAGTAAAACCTCAGAGTTGTTTTAATTTGTATTTCTCGAGTTATTAGAGTTTTAGAGCATTTTTTTCATATGGTTATTTTTAGCTTGGATTTCTTCTTCTGAAAATTTCATATCCATTGACTATTTGTCAGCTGGAAAATGGTGCATTATTGTTATCACAAATCAATTCCCTAAGTATCTTAGGAAATGAAACTTTTCTAAAATGATAAGCAGCATCTAACGAAAACTATCAGTATGCATTAATTGTAATGGAGATAAGCTAGAAGCCTTCCCAATAAGATCAGGGGTTAAGAAAGGATGTTCACTATCATCACTATTATTCAATATTGTACTAGAAATTATAGCTACAGCAATAATAAAGAGAAGGTAAAGAAATGGAAAGAATTAGAATATGCAATGAGGAATCAAAACTATCACTCTTGGCAGATGATATGATGGTACACTTGAAACATCCCAGAGAATCAACTAAAAAACTAGTTGAAATAATTAAGAACTTCAGCAAAGTTGAAGGATATAAAATAAATCCACATTAATCATCAGTATTTCTACATATTACCAACAAAGTCTAGCAGCAAGAGATAGAAAAAAAAATTCCATTTAAAATAACAGTACACAATAAAAACTACTTGGGGGTCTATCTGATAAGATAAACCCAGGAACTATATGAACACAATTACAAAATATTTTTCACATAAATAAAATCAGATTGTAGTAATTAGAAATATACTAATTGCTCATGGATAGCTGAACCAATATAATAAAAATGGCAATTCCACCTAAATTAATTTACTCAGTGCCATACCAAACTACCAAAAATTATTTTATAGATCTAGAAAAAATAATACAAAATTCATCTGGAAGAACAAAAGGTCAAGAATATAGAGGGAATCAATGGAAAAAATATGAAGGAAGGTAGCTTAGCTGTATCAGATCTCAAGTTACATTACATAGCAGCAATAATCAAAACAATCTGCTACTGGCTAAGAAATAAGAGTGGTAGATCAGTGGAATAGATTAGGGACACAATATACAGTAGTAAATGAACATAGTAATCTAGTGTTTGATAAACCAAAAGATCCAAGCTTTTGGGACAAGAAGTCACTATTTCAAAAGAATTTCTGGGAAAACTAGAAAACATTTTGGCAGAAACTAGGTATAGACCAACATCTCATACCATATACCAAGATAAAGTCAAAATGGGCTCATTATTTAGACATAATGGGTGACATTATAAGCAAATTAGGGGAGAATGGAATAGTTTACCTGTCAGATCTGTAGATAAGGAAAGAATTTATGACCACACAAGAGATAGACAACATTATAAGATATAAATTGGATAATTTTTATTACATTAAACTATAAAAGGTTTTGCACAAACAAAACCAATGCAGCCAAGATTAGAAGGAAAGCAAAAACCTGAGGAAAAAGTTACAGCAAGTTTCTCTGCTATAGGCCTTATTTCCCAATTATATAAAGAACTGAGTCAAATTTATAAGAATCACAAGTCATTCCCCAAATGATAAACGGTCAGAGGATATGAATGGGCAGTTTTCAGATGATGAAATCGTAGCTATTTATAATCACATGGGAAAAAATGCTCTAAATCACTACTGATTACAGAAATGCAAATTAAAACAACTCTGAGGTACCAACTCACACCTATCAGATTGGCTAATATGACAGAAATGGAAAATGATAAATGTTGGAGGGGATGTGGGAAAATTGGAACACTAAAGCACTGTTGGTGAAGTTGTGAACCGATCCAACCATTCTGGAGAACAATTCAGAACTATGACTAAAAGGCTATGCTGTGCATACCCTTTGACCCAGCAACACCACTACTAGATCTGTATCCCAAAGATATTTTTTAAAAAAAAAAAGGACCTATACGTACAAAAATATTTATAGTAGCTCTTTTTCTCTTTTTGTGGTGGCAAAGAACCAGAATTGAGAGGATGCCCATCAACTGAGAAATGGCTGAATAATTTGAGGTACATGATTGTGATGGAATACTATTGTGCTATAAGAAATGATGAGCAGGATATTTTCAGAAAAACCTGGAAAGACATGAACTGATGCAAAGTGAAGTAAGCAGAACCAAGAGAACATTGTACACAGTAACACCACTGCTGTATGATGATCACCTGTGAATGACTTAGAATAGCTAAGACAATTCTGAAGAACCCATGATGAAAAATGCTATCCACTTCCTAAGAAAGAATTGATGAAGTCTGAATGCATACATTTCTCAAAATCTAAAATTTTTCTTTTTCCTTTAGGGGAGGGGAGGAGAGGTGTCCTGTGTTTTCTTTCACAACATGACTAAGATGGAAATGTTTTACATGACTGCATATATACAAAACCTATATCAAATTGCTTGTCTTCTTAATGAGGGGAGAAAAGAGGGAAAGTGAGAGAATTTGGAACTCAAAATTAAAAATACAATGAATGTTAAAATTTTTTTACATGTAATTGGAAAAAAAATGAAATCACCAGAGAAACTTACTTACTCAGATTCCCCCCATTTGTGAAACATTTTTATCTTCCTAATTATTACTTGGATTAGGGAGATGGTAAGTTGCTTTTTCAGTTTTCTAACTGACAAAAGAGGAAGGTGATTTATCAGACATATGCTGGGTACCAGGGAAAATCATCCAGTCTAGAACTTTCTATTTATGGTAAATTATCTACAAAGTAAATTTCTGAGTGATCAAGTAATCCATTTCTTGAATGAAGAACCTTATATAATGAAATAATAGCTAGAACGAAAGCCATCTGCCATCTAAGGGGAGCAATTTAACTTGCCAAAGGTGCTTTTCTCTGAAGGCAACTTATTTTATATATGCACATGTGGGGTTTGAGGGGAGGGGGGTAAAATCCACAAACACAAAATACCTATGAAAGCTAGCATACTTACCTGTTTAATATTGGCTCCTTGCCGGCCAATAATCAGCTTCACAGCCTCCTGGGGGACCCGCATCTCCACCTCAATATCATCCTCCCCAACGAACGTTGGCCGTTCTTCTATAAAATGACCATAAGATAAGTCCTAATGCTAAAGGCTAACATAACGACCCCTGCTCCCTGACTTCTACCTCAAACACCTGACTGTCAAAACCAAGAGGAGCCAAGGAAGAAAATGGGTAAAGAAACTCAATAAAAGCAACAAATGAAGGTGCTTTCTGAATGGGAACTTAAAAGATTACAGAAGATGTGACTGGCAGACAGGATAGCTCTGTGGAATGCTGCTTCACAGATGCCAAAGCAGGAAAAGCTTCCCAGTCCTATAAGAAAGGTGTGCTGAGCTTCAAAGGGGTTTCTAATTTCAAAATGTCTTCAGTGTTTCCAGGAAAGAACCCTAGAAGACAGTGACCTAGAAGTTCAGACTTTCCTGGATTTTCTGTTCAGATTCAGAGTTTATCTCACCAAATTTTTACAATCCATTTAAACCCTGAAACGTGGCCCATTAGTGGGGAGGGTGTGAATGAGAAGAGACTGACTTCTCCTCAAGGCTGAATAGGAAGGTACATATAAAGAGAATGGGGCAATTATATTTACATGTACACATCAACAGATATAAGACCAAAAGTCATTTCCCCGAAAGATAAGTGGTCAAAGGATATAAACAATCATGTCTCAAAAGAAGAATTGTAAACTATTAACAAGCACAAAGAAAAATGCTCCAAATCACTAATAAGATGCAAATGAAAATAACCATCAGGTTTTATCTTCTATCCAGTATACTGGCAAAGATGAAAAAATATGGGAATACTTATTCTTGAAGGGGTTGTGGGAAGACAGGCACCCTAGTGCATTATTGGTGGAGCTGTGAATCAGTGCAACTGTTTTAGAAAACAATTTGAGAGTATGCAAATAAAGTGGCTAAAAATGTCCATCCCTTTGACCCAGAATTCTAGTACTAGGCTTATACCCCATGGAGGTCACTGATAATAAGTCCCCACATACACTAAAATATTTAAAGTATCATTTTTTTGTGTGTGGTAACTATTCAAAACAAAGTACATACTCATCAACTAGGGAATGGCTAAACGAATTGTGGTATATGAATGTAATGGAATATTACTCTGCTGTAAGAAATTATGTGTGTGATGACTACAGAGAAACATGGAAAGATCCACAAGAACTGATGCAGAATGAAGTAAGCAGAGCCAAGAAAACAATATACCCAAAGACTACGACAACATAAA
>NW_020954546.1:34597336-34631573 GCF_900497805.2 Vombatus ursinus | reverse complement strand
GATGTGAAAAAAAAGACATCAATGAAAACTTATTTTTAAAAAAGAACCCACTATAAGTTTAATGCTGGTTCCCTATTTAGATCAATAGAGCTCTGAAAAAAGGACAGGTGAATTGGTATCTCAATCTAAGACTTGCTGCTATTCGAAGAGTTGTGGTAACAAAAAAGAACAGTGTGTCTGTGCTACTGGAAGTGCAGCCAGTTGGCAAAGACCCCTTACGTTGTTCTAGTTGTAATACAATAAATTATCAAGTCTTCAATATCTGATATATTTTACTTCAGGTTAATGAAGTATGTCAGTTTCTAAAACTTTCCATCATCTATATGCATATACACAAAAATACGTACCACGGCTTTCTCTATACCTTCGGTAGAGGATATAACCAACAGTCAGGCTGGCTGGAATTCCAAGGCCCAGTGCTATTTTCTGAATGGTTGACAGATTTGTCCAAGAAGACCATTCAGTAGACATTTTCTCTGGAGTTTTAACTTGCATTCTGAAGCGTGGGAGGGAAAACAAAGGGAGCTTTCAATCAAAACTTATGTGTCGCTAGCAAAACTTTTGCCCAAATTCCAAGTACCAACTCCAAAGTGAGAAACCTGACTCACTGGCCAAGCAACTGAAGACCACAAGTAAAAAGAAACTTAATTTCTCTTTCTGCGGCCCAACCCTAGAAAAATGCACATTCAAACTCATAAGATTTAAAAACAATGAACCAACCAGCTTAGCTGGAGCTTAGATGATAAAAACAAAAGTAACAGGAGTTAAAGTTGGAAAGCAGGATGGGATCAGATTATGGAGGACTTTGAAAGTCATGCTAAGGAGTTTAATTTGCAGCAGTAGTGAACCAATAAAAGGTTACTGAATAAGACAGTATCAGGGTAACAATAATGTTTATGAAGTTTGCAAAGTGCTTTATATCTACAGATGATTCTCATTCGACCTTCACAACTGAGTTAAGTGCTACAGATATTATCCTTATTTTATACAGGAAGAAACAAACACTAAGAAAGATTAAGTGACTTGCCCGGGGTCACACAATTGCTTAAGTGTCTGAGATGGGATTCAGACTCAGGTCCTGGCTCTCAAGTCCACGGCTTTTCCAACTGTGCCATACTGACATCAGTGCTAAGGTTTAGGAAAATTGCTCTGCATCAGTATACAGAATAGAATCGATAGTAAAAGTTTGGTATGGGGCTTTTGATCTTACCATTCAACTAAAACTGTTCTCTCCAAGGTTGCAATCTTTCTAGTCGTTAAATCAAATGGCCTTTTCTCAGCCATTATCCTTCCTGAAGTCTTGGTAGTATTTGAAATTCCGACTACGTCCAGTTCCTAGTTATTCTCTCTTGCAAGGATTTTTTCCCCCCTACCTAATTCCTCTCAGTTCCATGGCAAGATCATCATCTACGTCCTAGCCTTTATGTGTGGGTATACCTTGGGGCTCTATCCTAGGCTCCCTTCTCTTGTCTCTCTCTGCATCATTTCTTGGTGATTCCATTAGCTCCCACCATTTCAACTATCACCTCTCTGCAGATAACTCCCAAACCAACATGTTTCCAAATGCCTGCTGGACATTACTACCTAGAAGTCATCTTTCCTCCTAAATCTACACTTCCCAGCTTTTCTATTTCTATCAAGAATACCCCAGTCACTCAGCTTTGCAATCTCAGAACCACACTGAAGTGATCCCTATTCTTAGTGGCACCCCGTAGTACAATGGGTTATAGAGCTGGGCCTGCAGTCAGGGAGATCTGAATTCAAATCTTGGCTCAGGCACTTATTAGTTGTGTGCCACCAGACACAAACCACTTGATCCTATCAGCCTCAGTTTTCCTCAAGCATAAAATGGGAATAACAGCCAGGTTTGTTTTGAAGATCAAATGAGATAATATTTGTAAAGTGCTATATAAAAATGCCTGTTCCCTTCCCCTTTTCAACCCACATCCATGAAGTTGCCAAGTCTTGAGTCTAACTCCAGAGCACCTCTCTATCTGTCGCCTTCTCTCTGTTCTTCAACCACTCTAGTTCAGGTTCTCATCACTTCTCACCTGGACTACTGCTACAGCACCCGATTGGTGTCCTGACTCTAGGCTCTCCCCTCTCTAAGCAGCTACTGCAGCGACAGTCCTAAAACACAAGTCTGACCGAGTTCCTCAGCTCAAGAACTTTAGTGGCTCTTTACTGCCTTTGAGTTAAAATACAAACTCTTCTCTTTAGCATTTAAAGTCCTTCACAACCTGATTTCAATTTATTTCCCCAGGATGATCTTATTATTCCCTTTTGTTCATCATGTATTCACAAAAACTAAAGGGCCTTTTTTTTTTTAAAGCTGTACTTTTTTTTTGTTGTTGTTGTTGTTCTTGGAGAGGCAGTAAAAGGGAGAAGGGGAAGAGCCTTTACATGTTATGTGGTTTCATGTTTCTGTGTTAGGAAGATTATATTCAAAGTTGTTCTATTAACTTGAATAGTCAAGACAATCCAAATCAATTAGTCAACTGAAAAGCCTTCTACCAATTCAGGCAGCTTTGTGAGATTACAGGCTAAAATTTGTGCTTTACTGTTACCAGCACATCAAAAGGTGTTTTCCCATTGGGTTTGTTCAGGTACGAGAAGAAAATCCTTTAGTTCATATGACTATTGGCCCAAAAAATGCAATTTAAATGATTACTGGCACAAGAAATCTCGTTCAGTCCTAGTAATGCTAGAAATATGGATGAAAACAAAATCTACTCTAAAATAAAATGTCAGTTTTAAATGTGCTCTTCTCTGAAAGACATAATTCCGATTTCAGATGCAAGAGCAGAAGTACTGCCATTGCAACAACCAAGATGGAATTAAACCTAGAAGACCGGACAAAGCACTGAACTTGGAGTGGCAGGACCTGGATTCAAGTCCTTAATCCGGTTTTGTGTAAGCAAATCGTAGTGTGTTCATAAAGCTTTTAACAGTAATATTATACACTTTTGCCCAGCCTGGCTCCCACTCCTCTCTCCCCACCAAAAAAATACCCCAAACCTTTACTGCTGTCTACTGAGCTTGCAGCTTTTTCCTATAGTAAATTTGCATGCCCACTCTTACCTTGTAGGATCCAAGTAATTTCTGGTAAATTGTCTTTGGCAAGGAGACCCTGACTGGATTGAGGTTTGTGTGTACAAAATTTTATGATTACAAAATTTCTGCCTCAAATTACTGTGTATAGAAGTCAGTTTTTCTCTGAAAATGAAAACTTTTCAGATCCTTCTCAGTGAAGACAGGTAGGTTTCTTTTTTGATAGGCTTTCTTTAAAACATAGTGTTACCTGATTTTAATTGTGAGGCCTTACATAACAATAATGGGCTTCGGAGAAACTAAAGGCAAAAAAAAAAAAAAAAAAAAAAGGTCCTTCCTAAAAGAAAAAGGTTTTCTTTGAACAAGCCTCAATACATCTATATTATAAAGTCATTTACACAGTGTAAATATTATTTATTAGGCTTATAATGTTATTTTTCTTAAAAGTACTTTGTAAGCTTAGTTCCTCTACTATATTAATGTATATAATACTGATTCAGTTAAAATGGCTTTATCCATAAATTCCAAATGCTTAGTCAAAGCTAAGATTTCTTTCTTAGTTGTGTACTTTAAACTACATGACTTTAAATAACAAATGCTATATTTTCCGTTTGAGCTGTCACTCCTCCCTCCCTTTCTCTCCTCTGCTTCCAACTCTAAATTTTAAGGCAAGCAATCTACCATATGTAAGGGCACTAGCTCAATCAGCATCCTAGCAACAGTTTGATCTAAATGCCAATCCTCTTTTGGCTGCATTCTAAAATTCATGGTTGTGGGTTTTTACATAACTGGCCACTATGCTTAATATATCTTGTTTAGGTTTGCATGTTGTCTCCCCAATTAGAGCACGAACTCCTTGAGAGGAGGGACTATTTTATGCCTTGCTTTGTATTCCCAGTGCTTAGTAAAGTACCTGAGCACAATGTAGGTACTTTAATAAATGCTAGCTGACCAAGGAAGAACATGACAGTACTAAGACCCCATTACAGCTATCTCAGGCAGTCCAGAAGGGAATGCACTCCTCCCATTAGAAAACATCTGGACCAAAGCCAAAGGTTCTGGATACAGTCAAATTCCTAACACTCTGGTACTGTGTACAGGGTAGGAAGACGAAGGTAAGCTATAAAGGGTTTGGCATTTTTGCAACTTAATATCCACTGTCAGCAGCTAGGGCAGTGATGGTCAAGTAGTTGGGTACTTAATACGTGTTTTTTAAAACTGAACTGAAAGCACAAGAAAGTATTTTCAGAAAAGTATCTGAGCTTCCAAATACCCCTTTGTGTTGATCAATATTCTCATTTCCTATTCACATCAAAGTGTATGAAAAAAGGGGAAACTGAAGCTAAACTGGGTTTTAGCATTCAATTAAAATTAAGTAGCTGTTACATATAAGGAACTCTTTCAGGCACTAGATTTATAAAAACCTTACCTTCAGGAATCTTATAATCTAATAAAAGGATTGAAGACATAAGCAAATCTATGAGAAGCACGTGAGAGAGGGATCTCAGAAGAAATGGCACCTAAGAATCCAAATGTTTCCCTTCCAAAAGAGAGGGAAGGTTGAATAATTAAGATACTAACCAATCCCACTGTTTTCAGCAAGATCATGATTGCAGCAATGCAAATAGTTTTATTTCCACTGGTCTTTAGCCCTATCTGGAAAGAATGCATTCCAAACTTGAGGAACTCAAAGCAGTTTGAGCAAAGGAAGGCAGAAGTGGCAAAGGAAGTTTGAAGTAATTACAAATGAGAGCCATAAAGCCATAATCCAAGGGCAGGGTACCATTAAATCTTCCTCAGATTAGAGCTACATTTGCTGATATGAATGGATTTATATGACAAGCCCATCTGTACCAAAGACTAAATTTAAATAATCTCAGTCATTACAAAATCAAAAGCTGGGCTAATTAAAATTTTGTTGCCCTTTTGGTAGAGAATGTATGTATCATAAGAGAATATATATCAAACTTGTTTATTGCTAAATTAAAGGCTAAGTTTATGATTTAGATATACACATACTCTGTCATGAACACCAGTGGATAAAAAGTTTAAAAGTGAAAAATAAAATAACAGGAATGGAGATAAATTACTATTATTAGATGCTTACTTGATTTTATTACTTAAAATGGAAGTGGGAGAGCAATACATGGAAAAGCGAGAATGCCAGAATCTTTGATCATTCTACAAAGATACAAGAATGCAGGGAAAGCCTACAGTTCAACTCAAAGCTGTTAATTCTGCTCAAGGATGATTATACCCTCCCATACCTTCTTTTGAAAATGGAACATCTGAGATCTGTGAACCCAACTCTAGCAATGATAAATAATACAGTTCTTGAAAAGAAAGTGCAGGCACAAAAGAATCCATACTACAGCTAAAATAAGTCAGAGTTGAGAGTTCAAAGTATTCAAAATGGGAAAATGTGCAATTCTGCTATCAGTTATAACTCTGACATCCTTCCCCCCACAATTAAATATTTTGCATTACTCCACTCAACTTTCCTCCTTGGCATATGGGAAGTGTGGAAAAATAAAATTAAAAGGAAAAAAAAAGCACTAACCTCCAAGTCAGATGGAAACTGATTCTGACACTACCCTGGTGACCCTGGGCAAATCACTTACCTCTTCTGAGTCTCTGTTTCCTCATCTGTACAAAGGGAATAGAAAGGCATTGTGGTCTAGTGTATAAAGGGAAACCTGAGTCAGAAGAACAGAGTTCTAAATACTAGCTGTTTGACCTTGGGCAAGTCAATTAACCTCTCAATGCCCTAGGCAACTTTGTTAGACTTTAAATTGTAAATCGTTATTGGTAGAAGGTCTTTCCTTACCAGGAACTCCTTAACACAGATGAAATCTCAGATCCAGACAGAAAAACACGAGGATATTTGCTTACACACAAAGCTGATGTGAAGAAAATGTTTTTAAACCTTAAATTGATTTGTAAAAGTGTTTGTTTCCACTGCACTGCAAACAAGCTAATAACTAAAACACATTTTTGTACCAAATTACCTTTTAAAAATCAATGAAATAAAGCCAAATAACTGCTTCTAAAGGGAGCTTTAACAAACCAAGAATGAGTGTTCCTCAAGACAATAAGAGCATTTTGAGATCCACCTGAGGTTAAAGATCCACAGTCTTCTTTTACATGTAAAAACCAACTGAAGTGAAAATCTTCAAACCCTTCCCTTAAGAAGCAGGGACTAAAAACAGAGATTTTGAAAACTGTCAGTTTTCAGCCAGTTCCAAAATAATGCTACCTGAACTGGGAAGGTGGCAGATAAGGTGGGGATCAAATAAGTGAATTTAGTAATAAAGGCAAAAACTAGGTAGCAAGTGATGATTCTGTTACAAGGGCAATTAAAAGGAAAAAAAAAATGAAGGCAAAGAGACAACTATACTCCTCCACCCCCCAGAGCCTGACTTTTTTCAGATGGCTCAGGACTGATATGATATGAAGCAATGTAGCTGGCTTTGAAGTTGAAAACCTGGGTTTAAATTTTGGTTTCTTACCTGTGTGATCTTGGGCAAATCACTTAACCTCTCTGGGGATCAGTTTTCTCATCTGTAGAATTAGGGGTTTAGACTACATAAAAATAAAAATAGCTTCTCCAACTTATTCCAGCATTGCTAAATCCTAAATTACACTGAGGGAAGAGTATTTTCTTTTCAGTCAATGATTTTTGTGGTTAAGGCGGCTATAAAAACAGAACTTAAGATGCCTATGGCTAACTGACTATTTTTGCATGAACTCTCTGACAAAAGACTCAGTTCCCTATATCCTTACCTACTCCCCCCTCCCATCCTCTTAGACAATCCCTTTTTCTTTTCCTCCTCCTTCCTCTTCCTCCCCCTCACCCCTTCCATCTCCTCAGCCCTTCTTAGCTCCTGCTGCATTCCCAGGCCTCCTCGCCAATGCCCCTGGCCCTCCCAAACTTAGGCCCTATGGCCCGTCTTCTCGGCCCCCTCCCCATTTCCCCAGGCCTCACCCCATCTCGGCTCCCTCCCCACGCCCTTACTGCCCCATTTCCCCCTGTCCTTCCCTTTGCCTCCCCTGCCCTGGCCCAAGCCTCTCCCTTTTTTCTTCTCCTCAAAGGAAGCGCTTAATAAATGCTTCTTGACTCGACTCCTAACCCCCTCCCCACAAAGCCCGGGTCCTCCATCTTCCCCAAACCCCTCTGCCCATCCCCTCCGTCTCCCGACTCTTGGCCTCTTTCCAACCGCTTCGCTCTTCCTAACTCCATTCCATCTTCTCACACGTCCTCGGACCCAGTTCTAAACTCCCTCTTCCGACCCGGCCCCGACTTATACCGCTCCTCTGAGAATAGCCGTCGACCCCTCGGCTCCCCAGTCGCCGTCTCCTCACACCCTGACTAGGGGAGCTGCGGAGCTCGCTTCAGCCAATCAGAGGCCTCCCACGTGACCCACACCAGCCAACCCTTCACCACTGTCCTCTCCGGCGGATCCGCTTCCATTGACCCTTCCCCCCACCTCCCCCTACTTTCTTCCCAAGTCAATCACCACGCGAGCTTCCGGAGAACGACGTACCTGCCGCGTGTGGGTGGCCAATAACGGAGATGAGTTTCGAAGTCGGTCCTCCGCGACTGCCAATAGGAGCCTCAAGCTAGGGAGGGACAGCCCTTTCATCCATTGGACCGGCACCTGCCTGAGAATTAAACAGCCAATCGGAGGCTTCGAGGAGCTCGAGATGTGCAGCGTTTGGCCAATCACTGAACTAGACCTCTGCGGCTTCGGTTTTGGCAGAAAACCCGGCGTCCGGCTAGCCTGGAAGGCTACTCGGAGCAGTTTGGCCGGAGCGGGGAGGGACAAATCCCCCTCCGTATCGCGATAGGGTGTTGCGATGGGATGTCGCGATTGGGGTATCTTCTACACATTGCCCATGTAGTGTCTTGTCACCTAGCCCGGGAACAGTTGCGATGGGTCGCGGGAGAGACACGTCGTGGTCAGAGCGCTTTTTGTAGTGACAGGGTCTCCACGTTGTGACAACAGTCCAGGAGCCTTGGGACGCTTTGGCAGAGTGGAGGAGCACGTGGAGAGGCGGGAGCAAACCTAAAGACTGGGGTCCCTCCACCTCGGCCGAGGAAGAAAGCAGGTGGATTGAATGAAACGGCAGGAAGGATGGAGATCAGACCTCGGAAAGGATCCTGACCCTTGCTGAGAGGTGGGAGGCTTGGTAAGGCGAACTGAGGGGTGCGGGGCTGGGATTGGGGGCGAGAGAAGGCGCGCTTTCCTTCTTCCCTTGCGGGGGGGAACATCTCATGACAGCTGACGCTTACCTAGCGACTTGAGTGAGGTCTGCAAAGCGCTCTCCATCGCTCAGTTTCATTCGATCTTCATAATAACCCTGCAATTATTATCCTCTCGCCCCTTTTACAGATGAGGAAACTGAGTCTCAGAGATCAAGCGACTTGCCCAGACTCACACAGCCAGGTAGTACCTAAAAAAGGATTTCAACCCACATCTTCCTGACCAGCTCCAGCTGGCTTGGGGGAATGAGATGACCTTTGGAGAGCTCCGCAACAGCGGAGAACAGTGAGTGATCGAGATCGCCTTGTGAACTTGATGGGGAGAGGTTGGATTTGCTCTGGATAACTAGATTCCTTTTGTTCCTCATCAGTAACCTGGACCTTTCTGAAGGGTTGAGCATTATCACCACCTCTCGAAAAGGTGATCCTGCCCCAGCCCGGGTCACTTGCCCAGCCTAACCCTCTTTTCCTTATTTCCATACCTCGGGGGCATTTTTTGAGGGCTGGTAGCAACAGCTGGAAACAAGGAAAGTGTTGGTCTTAACCTGAGATTTGTTCAATCTTCGGAAGTCAATTCCATCCCTACCCCTTGGTTGTCAATCAGCTCAATGCTACACTATCATATGCATTTTCTCTGGCTTCCCCTAAGCCTGGAGCGCTCTCCTTTCCTTATCTCCAAATTCTGGCTTCCTTGGCTTTTTCCTTCAAGTCACAACTAAAATCTCGCTTTCTACAGGAAACCACTTCCAGTCCCACGAAATGTTAGTGCTTTCCCCTCTGAGATTATCTCCAATTTATCCTCTGCATATCTTGTTTGTACATAGGTGTTTTCTCGTTGCCTTCACTATTAGACGAGAGCAGGGACTATTTTTGCTTTTCTTTGTGTCTCCAGTGCTTCCTACAGAGTCTGGCATGTAACAGGGACTTAATAAATGCTTGGTTACTTGACTTTTGGATATCTAGAACTGGATTACAATAGGGCATCAAGAGGCAATTTGATGGTGCAGTAGAGAGTTGGGTTTATTGTAAAAAAAAAATTGAGTTCAAAGCCTTCCTTATTTTCTAGCTGTGTGACCTTGAATAAGTCACTTAACCTCACTCATTTTCGGTTTCCTCATCTATAAAATGGGGTTGGTAATAGAGGTCATTGTGAAAATCAAATGAGATAGCATATGTAAAGGGACTGGCAAACCTTACAGTGCTACATAAATGCTAACCATCATTATCATTCTTCCAAACTCAACATGTTCAAAACAGAACCATAATCATTCCTTCCAAACCCTCCCCACCTTTGAATGTTCCTATTACTGTCAAAGGCACTGCCATCTTTCCACTCATCCAGGCTCAAAGACTCAGTTTTTTCTCAGCTCCTTCCTTTCACTCACTCCACACATCAATCTGTTCCTTAGTGTCCTCATTTCTATCTTTATGACATCTTTCATATACATTCCCTTCTCTCCATTTATACACCTCCCCTCCCAAGTTCAGGCCCTCATCCCCCTCTCCTGTACTATTATAATTATTGTATAATTATAATAAACTATTATAATAATTGTATAATTATAATAAACTATTATAATAACCTTGTACCCTTTTCCTCTCCCCATGCCAATCCATTCTCAAGTCATTTGCCAAAGGGATTTGCCTAAAGCGTAGGTCTAGTGATATTTCCCTTTTACCCCCCCAATCCAATAAAATCCTGTGGCTCACTAATTGCTCCACAATCAAACCTAAAGACCTCTGTTTGGTATTTAAACCTCTTCATAAGCTTGCCCTTTCCTACCTTTCCAGTCTTCTTACATGTTAGTCCCTCTACACACTTTATGATCTAGCTACCTACCCTCTCCTATTTGCTGTCCTTCACAAACAACACTCCATCCCCCATCTCCATGCCTTTAAGCTGACCAGGTACTCCCACGCCTGGACCATCCTCCCCACTCATCTCTCTCTCTCTCAGCTTCCTTAATGACTCAGCTCACATTCCATCTTCTGCAAGAGCCTTTCCTGGTCCCACTAGCTGTTAGTGCCTTCCCTGCTGAGATGACCTTTCATCTATTCTGTATATATCTTGTATATACCTAGTTATACATGCTGTTTCACCCATTAGAATGTGAGTTGCTTCAGGACAAGGACTACTTTTGCCTTTCTTTCTGTTTCCAATGGCTAACACAATGCCTGGCACAGAGTTAGCACTTAATAAATGCTTATTGACTGACTGTTTGCTCCAACCCATGAACATCTGAGTCAATCCTCATAGAACAAGGGAGAGAGAGGTAAGTTGCAAAACACTATTGTAATCCTAAGGGCCCCTCTATTCTAGAGTCACGATGTGGTTTATTTTTTTTTTAATTTAAATTTACTTTTTCAATGAACAAAAAATCTATTTTCTCTCTCTCCCTCCTCCTCTCCATTGGAAAAAAGAAAAGAAAGAAAAAGAAAACCTTTGTAACACACATGTGTAGTCAAGCAAAACAAAATCCTGCATTAGCCATGTCCAGAAAAATGTCTCATTCTACATAGGGTGAGGAGCTTTCAAGATCTTTACAGTTACAGTTTAAAATATCTGAGTCTTTCTGCCTCCCCCTTCCAACTTCTGAAGGGGAAAATCCCTGGCACCTGTGACTTTCAGAAGGTGACTTCAGCCAGGTGCTACCTAAGTTAGACTATGGTAAGTATTGACTGGGGGGGGATGACCAATTATTTACTATTACTGAATGTAGTGTGGTGTGAAGAATACTGTTTTTGGAGTTAGAAGGCTTTGGTATAAGACCAAGTTTTGCTACTTTCAGCCTGATCTTGGCAGTCACTATGCCACTTTGGGCCTCAACTGTTTCATCTGTAATATGGTGGGTGGGAGAGGAGATTGGTCTTGGGTTAGATCAGGCCTACACAGCCTTCAGCCCAATCCTTTGGCATGTGGCTAGCAGCTCATGGGCTGCAGATTGTGCAGGCCTGGACTAGATGATACCTTCAGTCTTTACTAGCTCTCAGTCTCTATGATCCTCTGTGGGAGAAGGGGTTTTGGGGGGCATCTGTGGGAAAAGGGGTTCTGGGGAGCTTCTGAGGTACCTTTAACTCTGAGATTCTGTGACTCTGTGATAGCATCCTTCTTTTATGCAATGTCTTAGAGGAGCTGTCCAGAACACGGGCCACTTAGAAGACACATCTTCGACTCATGCATAGATGGCCTGATAGGAGCTCAGTGAGCAGAACACATAGGAATACACACTGAGTTCCACTTGAACTTTTTTCTGAAGCATCTGATACTAACTTCACTGTTGCTGGGGATGTCATCAGTTGGGGATTGGAGAAAACTAGGTAGAAAAAGGGGAAGAACAACTTAACATTGGCCCTCTCCAACTCATATACTATGACATGGGGAATAAAATAAATTATTCTGACTCAGCCTGAACCTTTCACATAGGACTGACCGTACCCCATCATACCACCACCATGTTCCAAACCTGACTCCCTAATATCTTATAAAACTCCTTCCGTTCCTCCCCTCCTTCCACCAGTGGGAAGATTTTATGTGGTGAGGGCAAAGTGAGATAGGGGTTCTCTCTTAGGTAGGAGACTCGACTATATGTGCCTCATTTATAGCTCTTTCCTCTGATTCTAGGCTTTGGAGGCAAATAGGGATAGAGGGAGGCCTTTGGGTCTACAGGGGGCATCTGGGCCAAGAGACCCTTGGGGAGTGGGGAACCAGGAACAGATATTTCTCTGCTCTTTAGAATTTTCCCCATATTCCCATTCTAGCCCACCATCTCCTGGGATAAGACTGTGCTTTCTAACCACACAGTCCTGATGCAAGGGCACTTTGGGGTTTGGGGCTCCAGCCACAGGAAGAATCACAGTCCAGCTACAATTGACTTAGACAAGCATGGCACTTTAGATATAGGTATGTAGAAAGAAAACATAGTATGGGAAGGGAATAGGGTTTTGTGCTACAGCCATCAAAAAAGCCAATGTGATCTTAGGTTGCATTTAGAGAGACACAGTGTCCAGGACTGGGGAAGTAATTGTCCTTCAGTGATGTCTGTGGCTGGCCTCTGGTCAGATCACATCTGGAGCATCGTGTTTAGTTCTGGGTGCTACATTTTAGGAGGGACTTTAATAAGTGGAGAGTGTCTAGAGGAAATTGATCTGGGATGGTGAAGGGCTTCAAGACCATGCCCAGTCAGGATCAATTGAAGGAATAGGAAATGTTTATCCTGGAAAAGAGAAAACTTAGAGGAAATATGATATCGGTCCTCAGGTATTTCAAGGACTGTCATGTGGAAAGAGGAATTCAACTTTTTTTTTGGACCTCAGGGTGAGGATCCAGGAACCATGGATGAGTGGAAGTTGTAAAGAGAAAACATTTGGCTTGATGAAAGGAAAGCAAGGGAAACAATTCCCAATCATCAAAGAAAAGGTGGTGTTGGCTGCCTTGAGAAGTAGCACTCACCTGAGGTCTTCAATCAGAGGACTTGTTCAGGTTGGACTAGATGACCTTTACAATTCTTTCCAATGCTGAGATTTGGTGATTTTATGGTTTTCATAAACCATGAAAGCAGGACTTCCAATAAGGCCAAGAATATTGAGGTCAGCCCTAATAGTAGGTTTCAGTGTTAGGCCAGCCCAACCTTGGACCATTTAGACTATTGAACTGCTCATTGGTGATCATGCCTTTATTCCTTTGGGGCTAACTAGAAGGAGGAGCCCTTTGGAAGCTGGGATGCATGACACTGCCTATTGGACATTTGAAACTGGATATCCCTGGCAAAACCTCAGCAAACATGACTTATTCTCTCTCCCCCCAAACCCACTTCTCTTCCAGACTTCTCTATTACTGTAGAGAATACCCCATACTACCAGTTGCCTTGGTTTGTAACCTTGGTGTCATCTCTGACTCTTCATTCTCCTTCACCCCACATACCTAATCCTTTGCCAAGTATTTCAAAGCTGATCTTTTCTCTCTACTCAACCATCACCTCAGTTCAGGTCTTTCCCGTCTCTCACCTGTATTATTGCAATGGCCTCCTAACTGGTTGGTCCGTCTCAGGTTTCTCCCCTCCATAGTGACTTTTTGTGAGCATATCTGACTGAATCACTCTTCCACTACAATGGCTCCCTATTGCCTTTAGAACCAACTGTCAACTCCTCCATTGAGCTTCTAAGCTTCCTCACGATGTCTCGCCAGCCCTGTCATACACTAATTCCTCTCCTCCACTCTGCAATCCAGCCAAAGTGGCTTGCTCTCTGTCCTCATAAGGTTTCTCCCATCACTGTGCCTTTGCACTAGGCGATCCCTATGCCTGTAGTGCGTTTCCTTATCTTTGTCACAAAGAATTCTTTCCTTCCAGAAACAGTTCTAGCACCACTTTCTACATCAGGGCTTCTTCGCTTGTTTTGTGTCATAGACCCTTTTCAGGAGTCTGGTGAAGTCCATGTTCTCCTCAGAATCATGTTTTTAATGCATAAAATACACAAGATTGCAAAGAAAACCAATTATATTGAAATATAGTTATCAAAACCTTATTTCAAAAATGAGTTCGCAGACCTAAGGTTAAGGTGGCAGGTTGCAGGGGTGGGGAACCACACGTGGTTCAAGGCTACAGGTTCCCCACCCCTGGGTTAAGGACTTCCAACCTACAGGAAGCCTTTCCTTACTCTCTCTCCCCTGATGATGCTAGTGCTTTTTCTCCCTAACTACCTTGTATTTAATGACATTGTATTTATTTTCTTTATATTTAGTCTGTATATACATCTATGTGTTTGTATACATACATACATCTATGTATATACTCCTATGTTAGAGTATAAGTTCATTGAGAGCGGGGATTTTTTCATTCTTTGCACAATGCCTGGCACATAGTCAGGACTCAATAAATGTTTATTGCTTGATGCTTTGATTGATTCACTTGTGATGCATCCGGATTGTGATAGTCACCACCTGGTGGAAAGGCCTAATCTTTGCTTACTCTGTAGATAATAAATCCCACATGTGACATTTCAAAAAAAAAATCCTGCTTCTCTGTACTTCCTTCTCTCTCTTGTGTGTTTTAAAAAACTCTTCAATGCCCCTCTTTTTTTTTTTTTTTTGGTGTCACGATTGATACTCTCTCCCCTCCCAACTTACCCCTCCCTGCCCCTACCTCCTAGCAAATAAAAACAAAAAATAAAAAAGGAGAGAGAGAGAAAGAATGAGGGAAAAAAACACCCTTGGAACAAAGAGACCGTACAGTGGCCATGTCCAAAGAAAGTATGTCTGTTTTATGTCTTGAATCCTACCCGTCAGTGAGGAGGTGCTTCATTGTGGGTCCTGGATAGATGGTTGGTTATTGCATTGATTAGAGTTCTTAAGTCTTTCAGAAATCTTTTTCTCTGCATTGTCGTTGTCCTAGTATAAACCTTTCTCTTGGTTCTGCTTATTTCATTCTGCCTCAGTTCATGCTACCCAGGATTCTTTGAAATTGTCCCTTTTGTCATATCTTATATTACGATAATATTCCATTACATTCGTATATCACAGTTTGTTCAGCCATTCCTAATTGATGGGCGCCCTCCTACATTCTAGTTTTCTTTTTTTTTTACTCCCAATTCAGGATTAGGAAGATTGTTTTGCTTTCAACTGTTCCCTCCCTGATATTATCTTCCCTCTTGATACCTCAACACCTCCTTGATTCCCTGCTAAACTTGTTGTGTTTCTACACTATACTGTCAGTGCTCCTTTTTCTGTTCCAGGTAAGAGTGAAGTTCATCTACTGCCCATTCTCCTACTCCTTCCATATTTGTATACTCTACTCGTGTACCCCAATTATGAGAAATAGCAAGTCCCACCACTTCTTCCTTCTTTTTGCACGAATATATTCCTTTTATCCTCCCTTCTTTTTGCCCTCTTAAAATCCTCAGACCAGAAGCAATCCTCCCCGACTCAGATCCTCTGTTTTTCTCATTTTACTCCCTCAATACTTTTTGAAGATATTCAAGTTCTGAAGGGACACTTTTTTTCTTTTCCCTTTATTTGAATTATCCATCATCATAGTGCCCTTTCCAATTGCTCAAATAAATGTACCTTTCTAGATTTCTCTTGTGTTTTCATTTCACAGCATCCATGCAGCTCTGGTCTTCTCATTAGAAATACTCTATTCCATTCCTTCATTTTTTTGTCCTGTAGGATTATACTTAGCTTTGGAGGGGTAATTATTCTTGGTTGTAAACCTCAGTGTTTTGGAATATTGTATTTCAAGATTTCATCTAATTATAGTAGAATCTGCCAGGTCTTATGTGGTCCTGTTATTCCTTGACACTTAAACTGGTTGGGTTTTTTTTTTTTTTTTTTTGGGATACTTGCAGTACCTTTTCTTTGATGGGTGAACTTTCAATTTTGGCTATGACATTCCTGGGACTTCGCTTGAGGGGTGGGGTTCCTTTCAGAAAGTGATTGATATATTCTATCTTCACTTTGCACTCTGATTATAATAGATATGGGCAATTTTCTTTTATGATTTCTTAAAATATGGTATCCAGGTTTTTAAAATTATAGTTTTCATATAGTCCAATTATCTCTCCCTAAACTGCTTTTAATATCAGTTGTTCTGATATCAGATGTCATATATTTTCTTCTAATTTTTTCAGTCTTTTGATTTTGTTTTCATATTTCTTCCTGTCTTCCAGATTCACTGATTTCCATTTGAGGTATTTTATTTTAAGAATAATGTTACTTGGGTAATATTTACCATTTTCTTTTCCAAGCTATTTATTCTAATTCTTTCCTTCAGAGCTTTTATTTCATTTTTATCTCTTGCTTCATTTTTCCTCGATATTCATATAGTCCTTGTGGAAAGTTCCTTTTTTTCCCCTTTAAAAAGAAATTGTTTTGCAGTTGTAATGGAGGTACTTGATCCTTCTTTTGTGGGATCTCTACATCTCTAATCATTTTTTTATGGGTCTGTGTTTTATTTTATCTACTTATCTCTCTTTAGTTCCTGAAGTGAGGCTTTGCATTGAAGAAACAAGCATTTATTAAGGCTAACCTTTGCCCCCAGCTAAGCTTTGGGTTGGGGTGGTTGGTCCTGCATGGCCTCACTCTAGGTCACCTGGGTTCCTATGATGACCTCTGCCTCTTGGGGTTAGGCTACCCCCAAGGATCTCTCGGGTTCAGAGTACTGGATCTTCAGGGCTCTCTGTGGCCTCTCAGGATAAAGAGTAGGGCCTCTAGTCCTTAGGCCCCTAAACTGCTATGCCATCTTGGCTGCTGCTGTTCCCTGGAATTTCCAGGGTTTTCACCCCTCCTTTTCTGGGGACTTGGGAGCATATGTAGAAAGATGCATAGGAGGAAGGAAGCAGTATTTTTTTTTTTTGTCAGGGCCTATGTAGCCTAGACTTTCCCCCTTATTGGTAAATACTTGCCTCCTTGATAGGTCATAGTATCATAAATTTAGAGCAAGAAGGGACTTTACAGGTCATCTAGCCACATTTACAATTGAGGAAAGTGAGATTCAAGGAGGTTAAGTTACTTACCCATGGTCAATGAATCAGCAAGCATTTATTAAGCATTTAGTAAGTACCAGGCAACATGCTAGGTGCTGAGGATGCAAAGAAAAAACAAAACCAGTCTTTGCCCTTAAGGAGCTGACATTCTAATGGGGGACACAACTTGTCTATAAATAGGTACATATGTGATACATACAGAAGAGATGGAAGAGAAGGAACAATCAAGTGGAAAGACTTCCTGCAGAAGGTGGGATTTGAACTGAGTCCCGAAGGAAGTCAGGGATTCTAAGAGGCAGAGGTGAAGAGCCAGAGTATTTCAGGCCTGAGAGATAGCCAGTGCCAAGGCATGGAGAATAGGGATGGAGGGTTATGTGTGAGGAAGAGCAAGCAGGCTCCTGTGGCTAGACTGTGGAATATGTGAAGGGTTGTAATGTGCAAGAAGACTGGAAGGTTAGAAAGAGCCAAGCTGTGAAGGGCTTTAAATGTTAAAGAAGAATTTGTAGTAGAAAGCTACTGGGTTTTATTGAGAAGAGGAGCGACACGGCTGACCTGTGCTTTAGGAAGATCCCGTTGGCTGCTGGGTGGGAGTAGGGAGAGTTGAGGCAGGGAGGTCACCTAGAAGGCCCTTGGAGTGGTCTAGGTGAGAGGTGATAAGGGCCTCAACCAGGGTGGTGGTTGTGAGAATGGAGAGAAGGTGTCAGATGTGAGAGATTTTTATGGAGGTAGAAATGACAAGATTAGGAAACTGATTGGATATATAAGGTGAGTGAGTAGAAGATGCCATGCAGACTGCATCCCTGGGTGACCTAAAGGTGTTATGTGGCAGAGCTGAATCTAGCCTCAGCTGTCCTGACTCTAAATCTAGTGCCGTTTTAGTACATCATGCTGCCCCCATTTACAGCTTTCTCTTTTTTTCTTCCTTTCTTTTTTTTTTTTTTAAGGCAATTGGGGTTAAGTGACTTGACCAGGGTCACACAACTAGTAAGTGTCAAGTGTTTGGTCTGAGGCCGGATTTGAACTCAGGTACTCCTGACTTCAGGGCCGGTGCTCTATCCACTGTGCCACCTAGCTGCCCCTCATTCACAGCTTTCTTTTCTGCTCCCAAATTTAGAATCTAGGGGTGAGAGCTGCTTTATATCCCCAGGCTTCTTCTGACTTTGGTGTTGGGGGTACAAATTAAAAACAAAACCAGTCTCTGCCCTGCTCTCATGTCCCTTGCAGGAATAAGAGATGTAGGGGCAGCTAGGTGGTGCAGTGGATAGGGGCAGGTAGGTGGTGCAGTGGATAGAGCACTGGCCTTGGAGTCATGAGGACCCGAGTTCAAATCTGGCCTCAGACCAAACACTTGACACTTACTAGCTGTGTGACCCTGGGCAAGTCACTTAACCCCAATTGCCTCACCAAAAAAAAAAAAAAAAAAAAAAAAGGAATAAGAGATGTCAAACAAAGGGGCGTCAACATCAACAGGGTTGAATGTCAGACCTCGGGAGGGTCTTGCCATGCTCAAGATGGGGGTGATTCTGGAATGGTCGAGGAGAAGGTAAATATCATTGTTCTTAGAGGTATCTGAGTTTAGAAGAAAACCCCATCTCTTTAGGCTGGAGAGGAGATGGGGGAGGAGGGCTCTGTTTAAGTGAAAGTTGCTGATTCAAATCTCTTTTAACCAAAGGCAGTGTATGTAATGGAAAGAGCACTGGACTCAGAGTCAGGAGATTTGAGTTCTAGTACTATGTAGTACTGACAATCAATCAATCAACAAGCCTTTTATTAAGTACTTACTATGAGACAGGCACTGTTCGAGGTCCCTAGGGGACAAGTACAAAGAATGGAACCATCCCTTTTCACAAAGAGCTGCCATTCTAATGAAGACTACTAAGCACGTTTATATAGGATAAATATAAAGAGAATAAATTCAAAGTTGTTATTACATGCAAGGTAGTTTGGGAGGAACAGCGCTTGCAGTGGGGAGGAAAGGCTTCATGTAGAAGGTGATCTTGAATTGAGTCTTTAAGGAAAACAGATTTAGTGAGCTGAAGGTTTGGGAGTATATTCTGGGCATGGGAATGGTGAGCAAAAGGCATAAAGATGAAATGGAAGAGCATGTGTGAGGAATAGAGACAAGGCAAATTTATCAGGATCACAGAGTGCAGGAGAGGGTGTCATGGTCAGTGAGGCTGGAAAAATGGGTTGGGATCAGATTGTGAAGAGTTTTAAAAGCTAAAGAAAGGAGTTTCTATCCCAGAGGCAATAGGAGTTGATTGAGTTGAGGATTGGGGCTTGACGTGGTCACATCTGCCTTTAAGGAAAATCATTTTGGCAGCAAAGTGGAGGGTGCAATGGTGAGAGCCTGTTAAGGCAAGGAAATAGCCACCAAGAGGTTGCTGCAGCGATCCAGACAAGAGAAGAGGAAGGTCTGAGCCATGGTAGCAGACAGATGTGTGAGAGGAGGAAGCTTTAGATGAAGAAGGCCTTGTGGAGGAAGAAATGACAGGGCTTGACAACTGTCGGACGTGTGGGATGAGGTGGAGTGGGAGGGGAGGATGATGCTGAGATGACAAAGCTGGGACGCTGGGGCCTTGACAGAGATGATGAAGCTTGGGGGAGGGGAGAGATGAGTCCAGTTGGGGACATGTTGAACTTGAGATGTGTCCAGAACATCCCGTTTGAAATCTCCAATTGGTGATTGGTGATGTGGGACTGGAAGTCGGGGCAGAGACAGGACTGTGTGTGTGTGAGTCACCTGCATAAAAATGAGAGTTAAACTTTTGGGAGCTGATATGTGGTCTTTGGTAAGTTTCCACCTTTTAACATCTTAATCTCCTCTTTAAAATAAAGAAGCTAGACTAAATGACCTCTCAGGTACATTCTGTTTCTAAAACGAACAGATGTGTCACAGTGAAAAGAGCACTGAGAATCGAGTCAGAAAACTTACGTTCAAATCTCCCCTGTGGCACTTTGCTACCTGTGTGACCTTAAGCAAATAACTTCATCTCCCTGAGCCCCAGATTCCTCATTTGAAAACTAAGGGGACTGAAGTAGATGGTCATCTATCTCTAGCTCTAGTAACACTTGACATGTTGGTGCCATTTTGGGAAATCCCTGCCTTCCCTGTCTATCTCCAAAGATCAGTTGTAGTGAGTCTATCTGGTGAACTGCTTTTGTAATCCTGGCATACAGATCCCTGAGATCTCTTCTTTTCTTTCTAGATCTGCTCTGTGTTTCTCTCAATGGCCCCTGAACAAGGAGAAAGTGGCAACTACAATTGGAGACAGTGTATGTGTAAAGGGGTAGAGAATGGAGGAAGAAAAAGGAAAAGGGGAAGGGGAACAGGGGAAATATTCACTTGAATATGGAAGGATTTAGAGCCGTTGAAGGTAAGAATCAGCAAGTGGTTCTGGCCTTCAACAAGCTGAGGAGAGTGGGTCTCATGAAGAGCTATTCTTACAGTTCAGCCCTGGTGAGTTTGGGAGGAGAAAAGCTATCACACTCAGCCATTTTGAGGGGCACCAAGAAGCTAGCACAGAGGACGTACTAACAATGCCCTTTTTATCCTGCTGTCCCAACTGTGGGTAGGATGAGGTGATACTAGGGTTTCAATACCTCTTTATTCTTTGGAGATGCTCCATTTGGGGTGGTTCCTAACACTCCTCTGTAACACAGATAGGCACAACATATATGCATACATTTTTGTATGTGCTCTCTTCCCTACATGTACAAACTCATTTCTCCATATGCATCCTTGTCCGTAGTGTAGGAACTGTGACAACCTATATGAGAGACAATGTGGAAAGAGCACTGCATTTGAAGTCAGTGAACCCTGGTTCAAATTCTGGCTCCTTTGTGATATTGGTCAAATTACTTCAAATTATTTCTGTGATTCAGTTTCTTTATTTTCACAATTAAGGTGTTGGATTACCTAATTTATGCCTTCTGGGCCCTACAATCAATTCCTGTACATCGTACGGCCCTAAACAGCATGCCTCCATACATGAAACTTGGCAGTGTGGGCACACCAGGAGTGCTCCTACTGTCTCCTCCTCTCCTGGTGTATTTGCCACCCTGTAGTCTCTGCTTGCTTGGGAGCTTGCAGCTTTCAGGAAATCCTGCTCCCTTTCTTCTGCTCCTATGAACTCATCCTGAGTTGCAGCACCTAACCACCCTCCACAGGCTCCTATTTGGAAAGCACTCCAAGGGTGCAGACAGCCTCTTCCCCAGGCTGAAAGTAATTCTGGCGGAGCCAGTGACTTTGCTTGGGGACATTGCATTCATGCCTCAAATGACATTTCATACAATGGAGGGGGCTTGTGACCTTTCCTTTTCATGGTTTTTCCAGCCTTCCTTGCCTATATTCCCACCTCAATGTGGCCATCCCTGCCACCTACAGGAACTACATGAAATAACATCCCCCTGGAACAGCTGGTGTTTCTGCCCTTCTCTGCATTGCAGCTAGAGTGAACTGGATATAAGAGGCTCAGGCTTCCAGGGCTGCCCACAGAAAAAGGAGAGATGAGGGGCTTGGGAAGTCTGGGAGAGCACAGAGCAGCCTACCTGAAGGAAGAGTATATCACAGCATTTTGAAGTGGGAAGAAGGTCACTGGGTGGTGGCCAAGTCTCTGAAGGCATCCCCTACTGCTCCAGAGACACATTGGCTTTCTACTTCATTCCCAAACTGCTGGATTCCTAACCTCCTTATCAGCATATTGAACAGAAATGGCCTCTTGGCTGTTTCTTCTGGGATCTCCCATTCCAGTTTCAGCAATAATGGTGACTCCCGAACACCAGTAGCAACTTCTGCCTTCTCAATCAACCGGGGTTGGGGGTGGCTGCCTAGTTGTGTCCCCAGCTTCAGCAAGTCTGGACTCTTAGTGTGTGTGTATGGGGAGCTGGGGAAGTTTTTTTTTTTTTCCCTTAGTGGGGCAAGAGGAGGCTTGTGCGGATGGAAAAGGGAAGGAACTGTTGATAGTGGGTGCTAGAAAAAGAACCCACTCTGTATTTCAATCCTTCTGGCTTACTCCCTGTCTCTTCTTTTTCTTGCCCCTCTCCTCGTGCCACCTCCTTTTCGGCTGCTGACACCCCTTCTATTCTCTACCTCTTTTTGACTTTCTATCTCTGATAGTCTCTTTCAGTGTCTCTCTCAGTCTCCTCTCTCTTTTTTCCTATCTCCATCCATCCATCCACCCATCATCTATCTATATCTATCTATCTATCTTTCTATCTATCATCTTTCTGTCTGTCTCCATATTTCTCTTCTGTAGGGATATTTCTGCAGAACAAGCTGTTTCTCTAGCCAGCTTCCCCCATCTGGGCTCTCTTTGATGGCAGGGTAACTTCCTAGTCACAGCTTCCACTTCTATCTGTGTTGAAGTCAGAACAAGAGAAAACTACAACAGGAAGGCTGCCATCGTGGGAGTTAGCCAGCCCTCTCGTTGTTCCCCAGTCTTACTGACCCTTTCCCTTTTGCCATAAGACTCTCAGCCTCTGACCGTCTCCTGTATTCCCCTCTGATAGTGGGTGGGTGGGGGTTTGGAGCATAATCATTCTCTGAAATATTCTATCTTCCCTGCCAGGATTTGTGTGACAGGGAAAGAAGATAAAAGGAGCAATGTGTCCAGCTGAAAGAAGGCCGAGGAGGGGACTGACTGACAAGTGTTTTCTAGAAAAAAGACTTACCAAAAGAGGAAGGCCTCTTCTTCCCTAGTCCCTTGGAAAATAGGGCAAGAGGCAGAAAGGGTCTAAGACTCCAGTGGGAGGGACTTAGGTTAGTTTCCAGGAAAGACTTCCTGGGCTGTTCAGGGATAGAAACATATTTAGGTGGGGAAGCAGGGTAACTTCTTCCCTGGAGAGCTCTCGACAGAGAAGTGGTTCTTATTTGCTCAGACTGGACATGTCGGCCATAGAAGGGTGGAGGAGTGTTAGGATTCATGAACTCACAGATGAGAGGGAAGGCAAAGGAGGAGAGTGGCAGCTTTGACAGACATGAAGGGAAGGTCGGAAGGGGATAGATTGGTGGAAAGAAAACTCCAAATCCCTCTCAGTTTTCACCGATTGCAGCCTTTTGGCAGCAGGTTTAATGGTCAGGCAGACATGGTGCCTGAGTATGTTCTTACTCATTTCCTCCTTTCCCTCCATCCCAGAGACCATGAAGAGCTGTTCTCTTTCTAGCTCTGGGCCCTTGGGTGAGGCTGGGTGCAATAGAGAGGTGTCTGCCTCTGTCCAGTCTGTACCTTGTGGGGAAAAGAGGCAGAGAAGCAAGTGGTAACGTCCCAGACCCGTCTCTGCAATGGCCCTGTCAGTGGCTCTGGTGATTGGTTTTGATAGTTAAGTAAAGTGAGGAAAAGATGTGATGCTAGTGATTAAGGTAGGCAATGGGTCTATTGCCTGCTTGTCTTCTGGTGGGAGGTAAGGGCTGATAGCTTTGTACTCCACTGTCAAGAGAGGATGACATCCCATAAACCTCCAGCACTCTAGAACCCTCAGAGGAAGGGGAGAATCAGTAGAAGTTGGCTGTCATTTCCAGATTGGAAATGTCCATAGAGAGAGGCTGATGGTAGGCTCAGGAGATACCGTTAGCTGACACAAGGAAGGCAGGGGCATGCTGGGGACACTTGGGTCCTGATTCTCCAGAACATCCTTTGGGGAAAGGCACTGGCCCAATTAGCCTTTTTTTCCAACTAAAACTGGCTTGTCTGGCCTCTCAGGGGGGGAATGGAAAGGGAGATCAGAAGAGTTTGGCAGTGACTCGGTTGCCCCCAGCACCCCGCTCCCCTGAAGCCCGAGGAGGCACAAAGTCAAAGGTTGTGTGATGTTTGACCCGTCCCTTGCTTTTGCTCCATAGTGCAATGAGGCCAAAGCAGAGGGTTACAGAGGTGAGGAAGGGGAGGAAGCCAACAACTAACACTACAACCAGGCCCCTGCTATCCAGGAAGAAGGGTCCTGGGGTTCCCAGAGTGGTGGCATTGGTATCAGAAAGGGTCCCATTTGGCGACTCAGTCTGGATCACCTCCAACCAGGTGCTCAGCGAGTCATTCCCGGCTACATTGCTGAGCACACAAACATAAGCACCCCTGTCTCGAAGCTGTACTGACCGGATCTCCAGGGTCCCGTCCTCGAGGACTCTCACTCGTCCAGTTCTACCCAGCCAAATCCCCTGGGGCCCTTGCCATGAAATGGTAGGAGCTGGGTCTCCATCCCCTGAGCAGGAGAAGACAGCCTGCTGCCCCTCCTCTGCACTGACTCTTCGTGGCCCAGACCTCTGAATCAGGGCTGCTCTGCAAGTGAAGTGTCCTGGGGGCAGGATGTCTGAGAAGTCCCGTAGGTTCTTTCCCCTGACGGGGAGCGGACTGGCACAGGCTGGGGGGGATTTGCCAAAGTCTAGGCGGTGGCGAAGCCGGAGTAGCCACAGCAGACGGCAGTCACAGATCAGGGGGTTGCCAGCCAGTCGCAGGGTGACCAGATTGCTTGGGGAGGGGAAGGCAGCTTCTTCCAGAGTCTGAAGGGCATTGTTGGCCACGTCCAGGAGGCAGAAGGCCGCCAAACCATGGAAAGCGTGGGCAGCAATAGAGGCAAGGTGGGCCCCTGAGAGGTGGAGCTCCTGGAGCCGTACCAAAAAACTCAGTTTCCGGGCTGGGATACTTGAGATGGGGTTCTGAGACAAGTCCAGGACCCTGAGGAAGCTCAGATGGCCCAGGGCTTGGAAGGGAACGGAACTCAGGTTGCAGTGGGTGATGGCTAGATGGCTGAGATTGAGGCCAGTCAGGCTTCCAGGCTCCAGGGCCCTCAGAGATGGCCACTGGTGGATCTCTAGCTCCCGTAACTGCCCCAGTCCTCTCAGGGCCCCAGGAGGCAGCCGACCAATGTCCAACTCACGTAGCCTCAGCCCTGTCAGCCCTGAGAGTCGGGCCAGGGCAGGCCCAGGCACAGTGCTTAAGTTGCATCGTTCTAGGGTAAGGGTGCTTAGCTTTGCCAGTCCCACAAAGGCCCCTGGTGCCACAAACACCAGGTGGTTGTCCCCCACTTCCAACTGCTGAAGGCTGCCCAGCTCTCCAAAGGCACCGTCCAGGAAGAGGACTATCTGGTTGAGGCTGAGATCCAGTAGGGTTAGGGAGGGTAGGCCAGAGAAGACCCCAGGGGCCACAATTCGGAGCCTGTTACCCCGAAGCCTCAGAGTGAGGAGGTTCCGCAGACCCTGGAAGGCCCCAGGTTCTAGAGTGGAAAGCTGGTTGTGACTGAGATCCAACTCAAGGAGTGGTTCCAGGCGGGAGAGCATTCCCCTTTGGAGGCCCCATAGGCGGTTCCTACTCAAGTCCAGGAGCTCAGTGTCTGGTGGGATCCCTCCAGGTACTGCCTCCAGCAGCCGGCTAGCACAGATCACTGCTTGGGGTTGGGAGGCACAGTCACATGCTGCTGGGCAGCCTCGGCCACTCCTTCCAGCCAGAAGGAGCAAAAAGAAGAGGGGCGGCCAAGAGGCTGAGGCCCAACGGGAAGCTATGTCTATGTCCATTCCTTCTTTGCTTCTGGAATAAATGACGATGTGTCCTTTTTTGGAAGATAGCAGCTCCAGACCTCCCTTCATTCTGGGTACAGACACAGGGTTTCCTTGGGAATTTTTGAGAGGTGGGAGGGAGGAGAGACTAGGGTTCTCAGCTTGGGCATTGCCAACATGTGGGGCACAGGATCATATAGAATCCAGGATTGACTCTCTACACCCCCAGAGTCCTCTCTGGCATCCTCTCCCCACCCCTCTGCACCCTAACCTTTATCTAGAATGGTTGTGGCTTGAGGTACCCGCCGTGTCTCTTGGCTCCACGGCTTCTGGTGGGTGCTTAGGGTTCGTTATAGCCGGCTAAGTCTGGTCTTGGTGAAGAATGTTAGGGAGTGTTCAAGGGGTGGTGTAGAAAAGTGGTTTTATAGTCTGTCCTCTTTATGCTGTGGGATCTCTATAAATTTGGGCCCCTCGGGTCCTTTATCTCTTGTGACTGTCTTCCCCAGTTACCTCACCTCTATCTCTCTACTTACCTGGAGCCATGCCTGGTAGGCAGCATGGATGGCTTGAAGTTCCATCTATAGTTTCCCTGAGTCTCAGGGGTGTGTGTCCATGGCCCAGAGCTCCCTGTCTTGTGAGGAGAGAGGCCCTTACGTCCTGACTTTATCAGCCTAGGATGGAGAAAAACGCTTCATTGAGCTCCAAGGGAGCTGTACCTGCTCTGCTTTGTAGCCTTGGAGAGCTAAGGGTCAGAAGAGCTAGCTTCTTGTTCCAGCCCTGCTATTTACTAGCTTTATGACTTTGGAGCAAGTCACTTTACAGCCTGTCTAAATGTCCTTATATAATAAAGCCTCCCTTGCTAACTTCACAAGCTGCTTGTGAAAACCAAATAGAATAGTGGCTATGGAAGCTTTTCTGAAGTTACTTCACAAGTCCTAAACATTTTTATTATTGAGGGTGGGCAGCACAGGGAGAGGGGTTGGGATCCAGGAGCTTTCCCCATGGCTTCCATACTGTTCCTTGTGACCTGACTCAGGGTCCAGGTCTGTCTCTCTGGGCTAGGGAGATCCAATCTCCCCAGAGTAGTTGTATGGATGACAGCCAATCTGCACATTAACCATGGCACTGAGTGGAGGACGGCAGTATTGAGGACTGGGGTAAAGGGCTTTCCCTACCTGCCTCCCCTCAAGAAGAGATGGACTCAGGGATCATTTGGAAGCAAGGCATGCCCTCTAGGAGCCTTAGAGAGACATTCTCAACAGCATGTCCCCTTTTTCTTATAGAAGGTAGTCATGTTAATATGTGTGAGAAAGAGGGAATGTTCAGATTATGGTCCAAGAATTTTGCTGCTCTCAGGCCCTTTAAATGGTGCTCTGATCTTGCTTTAGGGGCATCCTGCTCTCTTCTGTTCTAGCTGAGAGAGAGAAACACATAGGCAGAGATAAAAGGACACACAGAAAGATAGGAATGGAGGGAGAATGCCTAGGGAGAGACGTCAGAAGCTGGGTCACTCAGCTGGCACAGTGGCTATTGAGTCAGGCTTGAATTGGCACTATCCTAACTGCAGGCAGTCTGCAGAGCTGGCTCACCGCAGGGCCTCGGGGACTGAGTGGCCAGACATCACCCAGACAACTATAACTATGAATGACCATTAGGTAAGGGTCAGGGGTAGCAAGCAGGAGAAGTGAGGGTGGGGTGAAAGAAGAGAAAAGAAATTATCCCTTCTCTCAACTTTCCACATCGAGGAAGAACCTTGGATAGTGGGCAAAAAATGGCCAACGTGACTGAGCCCCAGGAACCAGTAGAGGTGGGCTTCAAGTCAAGGGCTTCTCCAACCCTGGCCCCCTTTTTTTGGTGCAGGTGCTATAAAGTGCAGCCGACAAGGTCAGTTCTGTTTTGCCCTTTCTGTCAATTGGAAAATGGGAGCCTGAAGAGACAGTGTCACTGTCTTGGCTTTTCCTGCAGAAGGTAGCTGCTACACTAGGCACTAAAACTCAGGCGCAATGAAATTTTAAGACATTATAGGGAGAGGGATGCAGGGAAACAATGGAAGCCAGAGCATCTTCAATTTCCAGAGCTGGCTGGGTAGTAGAGATTAACCTGACCTCTGAAGTGAACGTTTCCACCCGACCACCAGGAGGTTCACCCTGAGGGGTAACATCATTCCTGATGCTGCAGTTCCTGCCCATCCTTTCTTATGCTGTACTCCGTAGAGCTGTTTCTCCTTATAAGGCAGGTCCCCTTTCCCTTCCCCAGCCTCATTCTCAGGTCGGGGAAGGGGGGGTGGGCAAGAAACAGAAGGATTGAAGGATCTTTCCTTGGTTTATTTATTTATAAGATATCTAAGAGCAAACTTTTCTCATGATATCTCAATGGTTGCTGTACTGGCTTCCTGCCAGCTGGCAAGAGAGGAGGGAAAGGTGTCAGTCCCACTTCTTTTTCCTCCTTAAATTGCAATGGATGAAGTGGGGAGGGGGGAAGGAGAGAAAGTATAGAGAGATCAAGACAAAACATTTGGAGAAAGGATCATCTCTTCATGTTTGAAGAGATTCCTCCTTCCCAACCTCTATGCTGCAGTCTTGAGGACACATTTGATGCCAGCCTAAACTATCATGTGCCCTCTAAAAGGACCCTGTAACACCCAGATTAGAGTATATGGGTAGGGAAGATGAGGAAACAGAGAGGTAGATTTCAGGTATAATCAGGTCAGAATCACCATTGCTTGGCTAAGAATCCCTTCCCCCCCAAAAAAGGGAAAAGAGCTCCCCTTGGATTTCTTTTCCACAGGCATAGGGCACCAAGTGCCCTTTGGCTCCTCCTGACAAAGCCCATCCTATGTGCCAGCAACCAAAGAATGGGATGGTTTGGGGACTAGGAGATCTATCAGACACCCTTGGTCTACCACACTCTGAAAATGCCATGGAAATGAGGAAAGCTGCCAAAAGATAAGAATGGGGGATAGGGCTGGGACTGATGGGGAGGCACTTACCAGGGAGATCCTGGGAGCTTCATCAGGTTGGGCACTGCATCCTGTCTGGGGCTGAGTACTCCCATCCATTCTGTGCCTTTGGACCCCCTGGACCTCTCTAGCACACCTACTTTCCCTAAGGATTGCCTGCCAGTCTCTGCTGCTGCCACCAAGGTAGAGAGACGAACTGGAAAGCGTTTCTCTCTTTTTCCCCTTCTCTCTCTTTTTAAACCAACTGAGAATGAGTCTGCAGCAAACCCGTTGGTGCAAAATAAATAAATAAAGTCTTAGGGGAGGGCTGCAGCAGGAGCCACTAATACAGGGCAGAGAGAACCAGGGAGCAAGAGAGCCTATAGGAGAGCACCAGGGCCAGGGGAGGATAGCTTTCCAATTCAATAGGATCTCTCGCGCTTAGGAATACCCTTGTAGGATTATAATAAAGACTATTACAGCTGAAAGAGACTTTAAAGCTCATGTAGTCTAATCTTATTTTATGGATGAGGAAACACGATCCTCTTATGAGGTTATAGACATTGAATGTTAGAGCTGACTTGTCAGAAATCATCTAGTCCAACCCCCGAATTTTACAAACGAAGAAACTGAAACCCTTTCATTTTGGGTCCCTCTGTGAAATGTTTCAATCCCAACAGCTAGGGGGAGATTGGACCATAAGACCATTGATTTAGAGCAGGAAGTTATTTTTAAAAGGGCAAGTACAACCCCTTCGTTTTAAAGACATGGAAGCCGAGGGCCAGACTTCCAGTAATTTCGCATAGTAAGTGCCTGAGGCAGGATTTGAACTGTCTTCCTCACTCTCAGACCAGAGCCCAAATCACCACACCATACCATGGTGAGTGTCGATTATGGTGCTGATGGTTTTCTCTGGCACAGGAATGAAATCAGTCAGGTCATCTGGGTAACCTTGTTTAACTCTGGCCAATGGTAGCTCAAACATTTTTGATTTTCTCACCCAAACTGTTGCGTTTCCTGATCTCTGTCCTCCCTCCCCATCACCTTTAAAAATTACCTTATAAAGAAGGACACAAATCTAGAATTGAGTTTTCCCTTGTTACCCTTCCCCAGAAAGTAAAAGTAATGAGACTTTCAGCTTTCATCACTCCCTTCAAGAGCCCTACACCTCCAAAGGGTAGGACAGTAACCATTTGTAAGGGTGTAAAAAGTCTAGGGGCAGGATAGAGTTCTTGGGGGGGTATTTGAAGGCTACCTTCAGCCCTTCTCCCCTCTCCACCCAGAGTCTGTGGCCTGGAACTGACATTTCACAGAATGTACGATATTGTGTCATCATCTCCCCAGAACAAGGAGCAAGTCTGGTGGGTGGGACTGAGGGGATCCTTTGAGGACATGGAGATGGCGTCATCTACTTCAGACATCTCCTTGGTCTGTGCCTGGCTGTTCTTACTCATGTTGATGCCATGAGGTACAGCGGCCAAGTGCTGCTGACACTGTGCTGAGAGGTGGCAGCATCCCAGACCTAAAGCAGGAATTCTCAAGGACAGTGGAATTCAGAAGACCCGCATCATCATTCTCCGGGATCTCTGAGTACTAGGCACTTCTTCCTGAAGCCCCATATGGGTTCGATTGTGGATTTGGATAGGACCTTGTTTATGCATCTTTAAGTGTTTCTCCTTTGTATGAACACTCGTATGGTTTGTGATTATGTTTGTACCAATTCCTGTATCCCATGTATAAAGTGCGTGTGACTTTTGTTCTCATCTTCCCTTCATATTTGTCAACCTGGTGTTGTTCTCCATCACCCCTATACACTGAACTCTTGCAGTTATTATCTCTGCTCCCCCCTGCTCCATCCCTGCCCACACCATTAACACATTTAGTTTCTCCTAAGCCCCCTGAAAAGGCAGTGAAGAAATGTGGCTGCTCATTTTCTATCAAAACCTGGAAGAAAAGGATGGAAAGATGAACTTCTGGGTGATGTATAAAATGAACAGTTCCTTTTGGATTTGAACTGTCTTTGAACTTGATCTGGCTTCCCTGGCCACAGCCCTCTGGGAAATGAAATGAGGTATTTCAAAAATCCCCTCTTGGGTTCAGAGCTTAGAATTGGAATTTGTCCAGTGTGGCCACCGAGTTTCTCTGCTGCCTTGATTCGTCTCTCACCCATATCCACTGTCTGCTCCTTAGGCCTCACAGAAGCTTAGTGGGATGGGGAAAATGAAGCATCATAAAGTTGTAGCTGGTGAGATCCCAGCATCTCTTCCCTCTAGCCATCTATATTACTGCCAAACTGGTCAGTAAGGATGAGACTGCTTCAGGGAATGAATTCAATCACTTGGCCTGAATGGTAACTTACCCCAGGCCACTTCTGGAGGCCATAGGAAGGGGTAGGGGTGGGAGGACTCGGAGAAAGCAGATGATGGTTGGGCAGCAGGGAGACAACTATGGAGGGCTTGAGGTTAGGACAGGAGACTGTGGTGGGGAGGGGAACTGGCCATTCAGCTCAGTCAGATAGCACTCCAGGGGGCTCAGTTTCTGTACTGAAGAGTTCCTTGTAGAGCGGAGGGAAGGCAGCTTGGACAACAACAGGATGGAGGTGCTGGAAAGATTGCAACTTCTCCATGTGCTGGCTACATAAGCTCCGAAGCTTCCCTTTGGGTGGCAGCTGGAGAGAAGTGGGACAGAAAGGGGAGATAAAAAAAATCAGGACCAGATCTCCAGTCCTGACCACCCCTTCCTTGAAGCCAAGTGGCTTAGCTGGCTTCTGTTATCCACGATCTCCGAACTTCATCGTTCTCCCTTAGAACAGAGAGGGCATGGGAGAATCCAGGTGGTAGAGAAGAGATACTTTTTCTGAAGAAATATCTATGTTCGAGGTGACAGTGACGATGACAGTGATAGAAAGGAAAATAGGAAGTGGGGAGTCAGTATGACAAGTTCAGTGAATCGAGTCAAGTCAGATTCTTTGAACCAAGCTAGTTCAGGAGGCCTGGCAGCTCAAGTCATGGGTTTAATTACCAGGGAAGGTTTAGGAAGTAGTGAGATTAAACCCCTGGGGGCTAAATGTAAAAGTCCCCTTGGATGGGTTCCAAGGAGGAGTTGGAATCCCCCTTAACCTAACCTGGATCAATTACTCCAAAGCCCTAGGGCTGGGTCCTTGACAACACACAGGAAGATAGAATTAAAGAAATTCAGGGCTGGAAGGCACCTACAAGGTCAACTCATTCAACATCCATTTTAACTGCCTCCAGCCTAGTTTCCTCATTTGTAAAACAAGAGGCTAATAATACCTGTTGTATGGACCTCGAAGGGTTGTGACCATCGAATAAGATAACTGACCATTTAAATAGTGCTTTTAAGGTTTGTAAAACACCTCAGATAAATTGCCTAATTTGTTCCTTATAATGACCTGGTGAATTAGGTACTATAAATATTATTTTCAGGAAATGGAGGATCAGAGAATAGACCCACCCATAGTTACATCCTGAGTCAGTCTCAGGAGCAGTATTCCAAACCAGATCTTGTCTGATGCCAAGGCCAGTTCTCCATTGTACCAGCCTGCCTCAATGGTATTAGCTCATGTTTGTAAAGGACTTTTAAGAGTTGCAAATAGCTTTGAGATTACATATTATCTATAAAAGTAATTTTCTGAACTTTAATTTTTATTTTATTTTTACATATTTTTTATTTTTTAATATTTAATATTTTTATTTTTAGGCAATTGGGGTTAAGTGACTTGCCCAGGGTCACACAGCTACTAAGTGTCAAGTGTTTGGTCTGAGGTCGGATTTGAACTCAGGTCCTCCTGACTTCAGGACCAGTGCTCTATCCACTGCATCACCTAGCTGCCCCATTTTCTAAACTTTAAAAGTTATATACATAGCAGTTATTATTACTTTGCAAATGTTGAATTTGTCAAAGTCTTCATTGCCAGTAAGTAGAGACCAAGGGATTTGAACCCAACCCTTCTGATTAGGTTCAGTTGTCTTTCCCCTTGATTTGAGCCCCACTTTCAGGGCTTGCTGCCTAAGGGGAATATGTGAAAAAAATGTTGTGGCCAGGAAGTCCTTTGGTTGAGGGTCAGCTTTGAGGTGTTCAGGTAGAGTGGCCCTATCAAATACAACCATTCTCCTATTCTTCAATCACCAAACCTTTCTAGAAACTAGGCCACAGTAGCACCTGTGTGAGTAAGGATACTGGGAGGAAATGTTCCAGCATCACCCTGTCCTCACCCTGATCACCTTTCACTCCAGACAGTTTGGTTCAGACCATTCACAACCCCTGAGAGACAGAGATGGAATAAGAGAAGAACAAGTCTGAAGGCAGATGTGGAAGGATCTAAGAGAGGTAGAGGAACTGAGAAAGCCTATCTGTCCCTCAAAATCACAGAATGTTAGAGCTGAAAAAGATCTTAGAGATTATCTAGTTCAAACCCATTGCTTCATAGATAAGGAAACTGGGCCCCAGAGATTTGCTCAATGCCGTGGTGGCCGAGAAGTGGCAGCGCCAGCAGTCAGCCCCACATCTTCTGATCCCAAATCGTCCTCCCCTTAAGATTTTTGTTTGACCTTCCTGGAGATATGGCCCACGTGAGGCTCAGAAGTCACTACTGCAGTCTGGTTTGCTCTTTAGGAACGAATGCACTCCAGCCTCCATTCCCCTGGGTCTTTGGTAGCAGTGGGGCCTGTGGTTGAGAGCTGGGCTCAGTGGAGCATACAATTGTAGCGGCTCCTGTGCGCTCCCTCCATCTCCCTCCTCATAGGCAGCTAGCTCACCTACCTTAGCCAGGATGCCTTGGCGATGAGTCTTGCACAGAAGATGGTGAAATGCCAGCTCCAAACTGTGCTGCAACTGCTCCACCTTCCTTTTCTCTTGTAACCATGGCCTGTCTGGGGAGAGGAACCAGGCCACAGTGGGGATGGAGAATTGGAGCCCTTATGATAGGTAAGCCAATGTGCCTACTCTTTGAAAAGGAATGGGTCTGAGCCTAAGAGTCCCCATAAAGGGAAAGGATTAGTTAGGGGGATGGCTTTGGTAACTGGGCATGGCTTAAGGGATGCAGGAAAACCGGGAAAAACTTTGAGATGAGATACTCTCAATTCCCAGTTCACTTTATTCCATGACCTCTATTGTCCTATGGGCTAAGACTCCTGATCTATGGAGCCCTACTATCAGGGCTTCCTTTCCCATTCCATGTTTTGAATTGTCTCGAGGGATAGGGGGAAGATACCACCAAATATTTTTATTCAGTTAAAATCAGGTCAAATAAACACCAAAGTTAGCTTTGAAGAACTGAAGATGACATTAAAGGTCAACATGCTGCCTAAGGGGAATATGTGAAAACATGTTGTGGCCAGGAAGTTAGGTCACCCTACACCCCAAGACCCCATTATGTTTTATGTATGTCAGTGTCTATCTATCCCTCTAGACCATGCTTCCCCAGCTGATCTTGTCCTTTTTTAGTAATCTGGAACCAGCAAAAAAGCAAAAACAAAAATAACTCTAGATTTGGGGTAGATGAAATCAGGCACCATGATTTAGAGTCTTCTCACACATACAACATGATTCAGGGGATTGAGAGCTGGTCCTGGAGCCAGGAAGACATAGGTTCAAGACCTACCATTACTGTCATCTGACCCCTCTGTTCTAGGTAACTTTCTAAGACTATAAGTTAAAGAGAAAGTGATAGCCTCCATTGCAAAGGGAGTTTTCTCCTCTGGGAGATCACCATAGCAATGGAATCTTCAGTTCAGCTCTTATCACCTATTCTTCCACCTCTCCCCCCTTCTCCCTGCCCCCCCCTCAACTCTCCAGCTCCCACAAAGAGGTGGTGGCTCTGGCCACCTCTGGCAAAGAGCATAATATACTTTATTAAGGTAGAACTTAATTCCTAGGGACTCACTACCAAGATAAGATGTTCCATCATTTGGGGTTGTTTCCTTGAGAGAGAGAGAGAGAGAGAGAGAGAGAGAGAGAGAGAGAGAGAGAGAGAGAGAGAGAGAGAGAGAGAGAGAGAGAG
>NW_020954546.1:34551773-34597326 GCF_900497805.2 Vombatus ursinus | reverse complement strand
GAGAGAGAGAGAGAGAGAGAGAGAGAGAGAGAGAGAGAGAGAGAGAGTGTGTGTATGTGTGTGCACTCTTATTTTAAAGGCACAGTCTTTAAATATACTCACATTTGGGCTGAAATAACAAATGTGGACATATTTAAGGACAAAATTATAAGGAATCTGGTCTGCCCGTTGTAACCATTGCTCTATCCAAGGGAAGCAAACCTGTCTTAGATAACTTGAGACTCAGAATAGTACATGACAATAAACACATGTGTGCTGTGGCATCAGTGCCTTTTCTGGAGCTTTCCTTCCAGAAAATGGTCAACCCGGAGCTTTGAAATTAAACAAGACTCATACACATGACAGTTAATTTAAACTAACTTGAAGGCTCACTCTATGTCTCTTTTATCCATCCCCAAGTCAAAGGGGTTAGAACTGTCTCTTTTCCCTTGACACTCAGTTTCTTCATCCAGTATGAGAGGTTTGGTCCAGCTAAAGGTCATAGGCTTTCAGAATTGGAAAGGACCATAGAGATCATCTAGTTCAAGATTTTTATTTTACAAGTGAAGAAACTGAGGTCTGGATAGGTAAAGCAACCTGCCCAAGGCCACATAGGTGGCAGAATCAGGATTTGAACCCAGGCCTTTTGAGTCCAAATCCAGTGGTCTTTCCATTACACCACAACAGATCATTTCAAGGTCTAACCTTCACTGAGTCTGCCATATTTCTATGTACTGTCTCCCAGGCTTCCCTTCCGTAACTTCTTTTCTTCCTAACGGCTACTCCTGATGTTCATTTAACCCAGAATAAAATTATTGGGGTAGATAGGCACAGTGTAGATTGCCCCAAGCCTCAACTTTCTAGAGGGATCAAGTTTCTTCTCTGTGTTAACGGTTCCCAGCAATTAGGTACTACTCTGCCCATATATTCCAATATCAGGCTCCATTCTTATTTTAGCATCTTGCCTGCTCCCCGCCTACTTAGGCACTTCAAAGCCCTGCCACAACTTACTGGCATTGATGAGAACAAGGGCAGTGTAGAGAGCAATCTCATCCTCGGAGAAATGCAGAGCACACAGAGAGTGGGAGAAGTCAAAGATGGAGCCAATGAGTTCACTGCAGCCTAAAAGAAATTGAAAGTGTGGGGAGAGTAAAGGAGAGTTTGTTGAACTGAGAGGAGGGGGATATTTGCTGTTGAGGGCCCAACCCAGAATCTTGCCTTGGGGTGACTGGGGGAAAGGAGGTAGCTGGTCTTGAAATAGGAGTGTACTGTGTTTGACAGTGGGTTGGAACCAGGAACTTTCACCTTCCCTTCACTGGCCCTCACCCAAGGCTCTGAACACGTCCACGCCTCCGTATTTGCCCTCAAAGAAGACTGTGCGATTGTCAGCGTTGTAGGCCCGGCACATCCTCACCAGTACCACCTCCATGGCCCCTGTGGGGAGGGAGTGGGAGGTGAGACGAAGGGAGAAAAGGCAGAAGAAGACATCTGCAAAGTGGAGAGTGGTACCAAGGTAATACCCCAAGCTCAGCCCCAAATCCATCTCAGCTCCCTCAGTGGACAAGATACCTCCTAGTCTTTTTGGATTTCTTCCTGAAAACCTCTCCCTTTAGGTCTTTCTAGACACCTTCCCTGACCTACACCCAGCATATTCTCTGTCCTCACCCCTTCCAGTCCCCAACACGAGCCTTCTTAGCCCACTCCTGGCACCTGCTTTGAGCAGCACAATCTGGTCATTCTGACACAGCTCCATGAAGCCTGCTAGCCTTTTGGCGAATTCCACCACATACTGGATGGCCTCGGTGAGCCGATGGGCACAGCGTTCCCACATCTCCCACATCGACTTGGGGTGGGAGAAAAACCACCATAGGGAAGAGAAAAGACACAGGTCAGAGCCCCCCAAACCTCTCCATGACCCCCCAACCTTCAACCCCATATGACCCCCTGGGATCCTACTCTGGTTATTTAACTCCTTCACAGCATTCAATGAAGGAACCTGAGCAAACTATGGTCTGCATTGTCTCCTGAAATCGCATATGTGTACTAACATGTGTAGACATATAAAAATGTATTGACAATCAGCAAATGTTTGAGTGCCCATTTAGGACAACATAGAGTAGTGGAGAGAAAACTGGATTCAGTCAGTAGATCTGTATTTGAATCCTGGCTTTACTACTTATCAGCTACGTAACCTGGTCAATTCTCTTCCCTTCTCTGGGACTTTCTTGTCGTCTGTGAAATGGGAATGATAATATTCACATTCCCTACCTCGTGGAGTTGTCGCTAGGGAAGCACTTTTGTTCTAGAGCATCGTCAGCCTGAGAGCTTTGAAATCTGACAAGGTTCATGTACGGTTAGTCTATAGCACTCAAGGTGCTATAGAAATGTGAACTATTATTCCAAGGCGCCATGGGGAATTCGAAACATATGCAAAGGAGGTCTTGCCCTCATGGAGCTTTTAGTCTAGTTGATAAGAGGAAACATGCATACACACGCTAAACACAAAGTAGTATATATAGTAAGTCCCCAAATGAGTGATTCATTTTGTAAGGAACTCAGAGGGAAAGATTACTACTGGGACTGAGGTGGTTAGGGGAAGGAGATGGAATTTAAAATAGGCCTAGACTAGGCAGGAATTTATTGGAGAGGAGTGGTGAGGACATTCAGCGAGGTGTAAACAAAAGCCACCATTCTGAGATTCACATTGCTGAAGTGGAAAGGGCGCCATACCGGGGAGTCAGGAGACCTTGGGTCTAGTTCCATCTCTTTCACTTACTAGCCCTATGACCTTGGGCCAATCACTCCCTTTCTCTGGACCTCAGTTTTCCCTATCTGTAAAATGAGGGAGTTAGACTAGATGATCTCTTGGTTTCTATCCAGTTCTGAGGTTTTTGAGACCAGTTTCTCAACATACTGATATCCATAGATGTACATACATGAACAAAGCTGTGTGCAGACACATTTTCCTTCACCCAGGTGTGTATTCATGTGTGTGTGTGTGTGTGTGTGTGTGTGTGTGTGTGTGTGTGTGTGTCCCTCTCTTTCTCTGGACTTTCCTGATGACTATGGGGTTGCCTCATCCTTTTGGTCTGGCCCCTGAATCATTACCTTTCTTTGGTAATTGATCACCTCCTCCCGGGAGAAGACGTTGGAACGTTGCCTCTGCAGGTCCTCCAGTCGAAGCTGACAGGTCTCTTGATAGGACTTACAGACATTTTGGATCAAGTGCTCTGCAGCCGGGAAGGCACATACTGAACCTCAGTTCTCCCCTGCCACATGGGAGTCCCCCCCATTAGACTATCCTCCCCTCTGGCTTTCTACCTAGGGTCATCCAGCCCTCATGATCGAGCTTTCCCGTGTCTCTATTTTTTTCTTCGAATGTTGGTCTCTGTCTTGGGAACCCCTAGGAATCTGTTACCCCTCCTTGACCTCAGTTCCTTCCCTATACTTCCTCTCTACTTAAAGAGAAGCTGCCTGGCTGGTCCTGCCCCCTATCTCTGGCTGCTTACCAATCTCAGTCAGGGAGGCGTTGGGGAGGTCGAGGCGGAAGCTGGGGCTGCTGTACGAGTCCCTCCCTTGGCTTGGCTCCCCAAGCACCAGATGTCGGGGTTCCCCAATGTGGAGCTCACACCTGTCAGGGGACAGCTGGCTACCCAAGCCATAGAAAGCTCTGCCGACCTCAGCCTTTGCCCGATCGGGGCTGTACCCCCGGCAGTACACAGCCCCAGCCAGCCCCATTTTGGCCAGACTATTAGGGTAGGACGGTCCAGGGCCTGGGGTGCTAAGGAGGGCAGGTGGGCAGGCAGAGGCCTCAGGCAGGTCAGGTGAGGAGCCCAGGGGTAGCTGTCCATTGGGGAGGGGAAGGGTATAGGCGGGGGTGTCTGCCCCTCTGGTCCCTGCAGGAGGGGGAGTGGTCACTTGTCGCTGCTGCTGCAGTTGCTTCTGCACCTCGGCATGCAAACTGTCCCTCTGCTTCTTGGACATTCGGCCGAACTTGACAGCTGGAAGAGGCCCGGTGAGAGATCAGAGTTGTTGGGGTGAGAGGTGGTGGAGAAAGAGGTACCTCTGTATGATTGACAGCTGGCTGGCTGACAACAGACCCTCTTCTGTCTTACTCTGACTTCCTCCTTGGAGAATCTGTATCCTCCATTGGACCCCACCGTGAGACCCTCTCTCACCTTTCTCCTCCCAGGTGTTCCAGGGACCTGCCTGGTTAAGTTCTTCCTACATTTCACACTGCAAAGTGATACTATCTCCCAAAGCGATACTATCAAGAGTGGGGAAGATGAGTACAAGGAAAGCAGTAAGGCTAAGGTATCTGGACTCTTTGACTATGGGATGGGGTTCAAGGTGGGAGCTAGGGGGACAGCAGTTCTGTATTGGGGTCACCCCCCTTGCCCAGGAGACAGGAGGAAGAAGAGCTGGGAGAGCTGTGAACCCAGGTCTCCATGTGGTCAGGCCTACAGGCTCCCTGGTGACCTAGATACACACCACAGCCCAACCCAGGGCTCAGCGGCTTGTTTCTGAACATCCTCTTCTGACTCTCTTTCCTGCCCCTTCATTCCCCCCTCCCTCCCCGCCCTACCACCCCCTTCAACCCCTCCCAGGTGTGGAGGCACAGTCCCCCTCCCTGTCAGCTCCCTTCACACCCCAAGCCAGCTCTCCGCCTGTGCGTTTCCTTTTGCTTGGTTATTTCAGGCACTGAAAAGTGCTGACGGGTTCCTTCTGGCTTCTTGTGTCACATCATCCCGTCCTCCCCTCCTTTCCTCCCCTTGTCCCCCCACTAACTGTGCCCATTCCCTGAGCTCCCTTGTCAGTGGGGTGTGTCAGGTGAGTGGCCTGGGAGATAGACAAAAGGCTCAAACCTCCTATTCCCCTGACCCTTTGCTAGGAATTGTGGCTATTTTCAGTCTTGCTATTCACTGGTCCAACTTTTCCTGTTAGCTCCCAGGGACCAAAGAGAAGTCATTTCATTTCATTTTTTTTTTTTTTTTTTGCATCCCAGCACCTAGCATAGTAGATGCTTAATAAATCCTCACAGGGGGAGAGGTGTAGGAGCTGGGGAAGAGGGAGAATAGGGAACCAGGTGGGGTCTGAGAGAAGAGAGACAAAGAATTAGGAACCATCTAGCCCGGAGAAGAAAAGATGGAAAAAGGCTAGGGCCTGAGGAATTTTTGGGGCAGGGAGGAGAGTTACCCTTCTCTGTTCGCATTTCTCTAGCTGCTTTAGCTTTAGAAAGTACCTTCCTTATAAGATCCTTATGAAGCAGGTAGTAGAAATATTTTTATCCCCATTTTACAGATGAGGAGAGAGAAGCACAGAAAAGTTCAATGACTTTTCCAAAGTCAAAATTAGTGAGTGTTAGAGCTAGGATTTGAAGCCAAGTATCTCTTGACTCCAAAGCTATTGCTATTTTGGCTAGCCCTACAGAAGTCTAAGATTTCAGGAAACACTTTGATGTCTTCTGCTTGCTTAGCTAGTTAGGGCCCCTATTTACAGACTCCATAGAAGGAGGGGTCCTGAGTAGCAGCCAGGGAGCCTTCCCTGCATGGCCTCACCATCCCGGGACATGCCCAACGCCAGGCATTTCTGCAGGCGACAGTGTTGACAGCGGTTCCGACTGGTACGGTCTATAGGGCAGCTTTGCTGTCGGGTACAGGAGTATGCTACATTACATTGCTGGCTCCGGCGAAAGAAACCCTGGTGGGAAAGGGTTAGGATTAGAAGACTGCTCCCTTCAGATTCCTCAACTCCCCTGCTTTCCCTTCACTCCCTATCACCTCATCTAGGGACAGAATACTTGGGTGCAGAGAGCTTCGTGAAAAGACACGCTGGCCACCTCCCCACCTTCTTCCCTGGATGCTTTCTCTTCTAAAGACTATTCTAGGATATTCCCAGGGATCAAATAAGGGCTCTTGAGTTTCACATTTCTCTGGCATACCACTTCCCCAAAAGCGTATGTGAATCTCACCTTGCAACCTTCACAGGTGATAACCCCGTAGTGGATCCCAGAAGATTTGTCCCCACAGATCTTACAAGGTATCACTTCAATTTGAGCTGAAAGAGAGTATGAAAAAGAATGGATTAGACATAAACCAAAGTTTCACTCCCTTATTCAATCTGGGTACCGAGTGTTCAGTTTCACCCTCAAAACTTGGAGGGAAGCAGGAACCCCTGGAAGATGCTGAATATTTGTGGGGGCTGGGGAGAAGACCGGGAAGTCAGGGAAGCGGCATCAGCTCAGTTGGGTGGCAAAGGCAGCAGATGTACAGAGAAGCCACCTGTTCCCCCACCCCTACCCCACCCCACCCCTCAAGTCACAGAGACTTTATGCTTCCCTCCCGCCTTGGGACCCAAGTCCCTGCTACTTTGTAGCACCTGCTTCCCGCCTGAGGAACCTTGCTTTCTCTCTCTTCCCCACCCCTCACCCCAGGCTCTGCTCCCACGGGCAGAGTACGGGGCAAGTGAGGAGGATGTGGTGGGCTGGGCTAGGGGCACCTGGGCACTAGGCTCAGAGGGGCGGGATTGGGCCTGTGCTATCACAATCAGCTTTTAGTATTGAGTTCAAGAGACGACAGGGGTGGGGGGGATTCTAGGGACACAAGTATAGTCGCTATGGGGTTCAAAACAGCTTCTTGATGGGTACCTGGAAAGCAAAGGGTAGGACTGGCTTACTGATCCAGGATTTACATATGTGTATGTATGTATGCTAAAGGGTGCGTCTGCGGGCAAGCATATAGACATTAATGAGTTTGTATACCGTAATACATGTGTGCATGTAAGTCTGCTGGAGAGTATATATGCACGAATCACAATATCAGAGCTTGAAGGGACCTTGGTGGTAATTTGGCCTAAAATCCCCTAATTACAGATGAGGAAATTGTGCACTAGGTGGAGTAGTAGATTGAGTGCAGGCCCTGAAATCAGGGGGACCCAAGGTCAAATCCAGCCTCAGACACTTACGAGCTAGGTACCTCTGAGCTAGTCACTTAATTGTTTGCCTCAGTTTCCTCATCTGTAAAATGGGGATAATAATAGCACTCATTTCCCAAGGTTGCTATGAGGATAAAATAAGTTAATATTTCATAGAGCCAAGCACTATATAGATGCTGTTATCATCAGCATCATCATCATCATTATTATAAAATGATTTACCCAAGATCACACAACCAGTTAGCAAAAGAGTGGTAGATCACAACAACTTGGGTTTCCTGACTCAATTTCCTGCTCTTTCCCCTATATCATACTAAGATTAAATGTGTCTAGTGCAGGGGTGGGGAACCTGCAGCCTCAAGGCCACATGTGGCCCTCTAGGTTCCCAAGTGTGGCCCTCTAGGTCCCCAAGAGTGGCCCTTTGAGTTTGGATTCAGTTTGAGGTGGCCTTTTGACTGAATCCAAACTCAAAGGGCCGCTCTTGGGGACCTAGAGGGCCACATGTGGTCTTGAGGCTGCAGGTTCCCTACCCCGGTCTAGCGCGTGTTAGAGAACCCTATGGCTTTCAGGAACTATGTAGGGGCTGTCATTATGTCTAGTTTTCCTTATTTTCTTCAAGGCTTAGTTCAGGTTCCACTTTCTACACAAAGCCTTGCCTGATTCCCTCAGCTGCTGGTATTTTCTCCCCCAAATGACCTTGTATCTGCCATGTATGCACACAGTGTCTTCCCTGGCTAGACAGTAAGGTTCTTAAGGGCAGCAGTGACTGTTTCACTGTTGCCTGGTACATAGTAGGCACTTAATAAATGCTTTCTGATTCTGTGAATGAATTTTATAACAGCATCAAGAGTTGAGGGCACACGTATATCGGTGCATATGGATTTTTGTGAATGTGTATATGTTTGAAATGGGGTGTATGTATATATCAGAGTGTGTATGGCCCTGTGCACATCTGAAGGTTTGTCAGCATGTCTGTGGCACCCAGATCTCTGAGGCCAGGACCCTCGCATTCTCCCTCTTTCTTTGTGACTCTGGGGGCCCTGTGCTTGCCCTGCTCTCCCCCTACCCCCACTTCTGTGGTTTGCTCCTGGCCACCAGGTTCCTCTCTCTTTCTTCGCTTTCTGCTTATCAGTGCCCCGCTGTTTCCCGCTGAGTAGCACAGGCCAGCACGCAGCCCCCCGGCGTGGCCTCCCTCTCTCGACCTCAGAGGGTAGCCCAGGGAGGCTGCTTCCAGCCACAGAAGATATTTTCAGTATTGCCACAGGCCAAGCCCTCCTCTCTGGCCCCAGTGGGAGGTCATTGACGCCCCAGTGGGTGGGGGGGAAACCTGGGCAGGAAGGTGTAGAGTGGGGTTCTCTGGCTCTTCTATGTGCTGATCCCATCTCCAAGGGCAGAGAACATAACACCTAATGTCACCTACTTCTAGACTCTCACAGCTTACTTACGCTGATTGTGCAATGTGGAATCATGGATAAGGTCCACTTACTTCACTCCAATACTTCCTTGGGGTATGGCTTTTCACTGAAGTAAATCAAGTAGCTCCCTATAATGGGGCACGGTGTTAGGTGGTGACCAATGCTTGAAAAGGGGCGATTCCTAGACACCAGAATGGTTTTACATTGATTATGACAGACTAATGTAATTTTCATTTTTGACAGTGTATCTAAACTTTCAGGAAGGCCTGAGTTCGAATTTGGCCTAGGACACCAGCTGTGTGATACTGGGCAAGTTACTTAACCCTGTTGGCCTCAGTTTCCTCATCTGTCAAATGATCCGGAGAAGGAAATGGCAAACTACTCCAATATCTTTGCCAAGAAAACTCCAAGTGGTGCCATGAAGAGCCGGACGTGACTGAAATGACTGAAAAAATCTAAACTGTAAGAAAGGCAGGGTGGAGTAATGAATAGAGTCCTGGCTCTGATTCAGGACAACTTGAATTCAAGTCCTGTCACTGAAATATACAGGCTATAAAACCCTGGGCAAGTCACTTAACCTCAAAGGAATCCAGACATCTAAGACCATAAGTTGAAGAAAAGTTGACAATCTGCCTTGGCAGGAGTTTCCTCACTTGGGAACCCACTGTGCCAATCACAGGCGCAACCTTCTTCCTCCACCAAAAAAAAATATTGGGGCAATGTTGAAAATGTAGTTTGCCAAAATTTCAATCAATCATTTGATAAAACCTTTATGATCTACTTCAGGATAAGTTCGAGGGACATGCAGTAGATAATACAATTAGGCAGATTTGGACCTAGTTGAATAACTAGGATGCTAATAGTACTAATTAATGAGATGATGACAATTTGTAGTGGAGATTCCTGGGGATCTGGCTTTGACCATTTGCTTGTTAATATTTTATTAATGACGTGGATGAATGTATCCAATTTGCAAAGGATATGAAACTTGAAAAGATAGCAAACCCAGTAAATGACATATTCTGGATCTCAAAAGATATCAGTAGGCTAAAGTGATGGATCAATTGAATAGGATGACATCTAAAAGGAAGAAATGAAAAATCCTGTCCTTGGGTTCCAAACATCAACTTTGACCCTGTACAGGATAGAACTGTTGTGGCTAGCTAACAGTTCAAGTGAAAAAGATCTGGGGGGCACCCAGCAATCCCGCCACAACAAAGAAGTCAAAGGAAAACTTTATACACACAAAAATATTTGTAGCAGCACTTTTTGTGGTAGCAAAAAGCTTGAAACAAAGTGAGTACCCATTGATTGGGTAATGGTGGGACAGATTGTGGTGTTTGAATGTAATGGAATATTATTGTACTGTAAGATAGGACAAATATGAGGAATTTGGAAAAATATGGGAAGGCTTAGATAAACTGATGCAAGTCAGAGTAAGCAGAATCAAGTATACATAAAGGTTAAATAATGTAAATTTAAATGATATGAAAAGGCAGGGGTACTCTGATTGATTGTAATGACCAATCTTGACCCCGGAGAACAGATAATAAAACACAATTCTTTCTTCTTAACAGAGATTTGGGGAACTACAGGTATGGAATATTACGTACACTGCCAGATGTAGTTGTTCCATCAATCAGTTTTTCTGCAATGTTTTCTGTTGTTATAAGACAGGGGGTCAAGGTGGGAATATACTAGGAAACTACTGTGATATAAAAGCAAAAGGCATCAATAAAACTTTAAAAAGATTTTTTAAAAAGTTCTGTTAAAATCTTATAAAAGTGAATGTTGAAAGTTAAAAATAAATAAATTAATTAATCTAAAAGAAAATTTTAAAAAGTTCTGTTAGTTTTAGTAGATTGTAAGTTTAGTACATATCCACAATGTGCCATAGAAGCCAAAAAAAAAAAAAGCTAACATTATTAGGAGATACATTAAGGGAGTTGGCAGTTAGTTGGCGCGGCGGATAGAGCAGATAGGGAAGACTCCTCCTCCCAAGTTCAAATCCAGCCTCAGACACTTGCTAACTGTGTGACCCTATGCAAGTCACTTAACCCTCAGTTTCCTCATCTGTCAAATGGAGAAGGAAATGGCAAACCACTCTAGTATCTTTGCCAAGAAAACCCCAGATGGGGCCATGAAGAGTTGGACAAGACTGAAAATGACTGAACAACAAACACATTAAGGGGGACATGGTATCTAGAATGAGGGGATGATGGCTATCGTGTCTGGGTCGAGTCACATTTGGAGTCTGATGTTCTGGGCATTATGTTTTATGAAAAACAGATATCGAGAGGCATCAAGGTACTTGGTCTAGAGTCAAAGAATCCTGGGTTCAAATCTTAACTCCACCTCTAAGTAACTAGGTAAACTTGAGTGAATCAAAATCTCATGAAAATGAAGGGTTGGAGCGGATGGCCTCCAAGGCCACTTCCATGTAATCTATGATCCTGTGAACATCCACATTTGATTTATAGCAGCTCTTTTTGTGGTGGCAAAGAATTGGAAACAGGAGATGCCCATCCATTGGGCAATAGCTGAACAACTTATGGCAGACGAAAGCGATGGAATACTATTGTGCTATAAGCAGTAAAGAAAGGGATGCTTTCAGAAAAATATAGGCAGACATGTATCTACTCATGCAAAGTGAAGTGACCAGAACCAGCACAATTTATACAGTAATGACAATATTGTAAAGATAAATAACTTTGAAAAACTTAAGACTTCTGGTCAACATGATGACTAACTCCACTTCAGAGCATTCATGATGAAAGAGGCTGTCTACCTCCAGATAGAAAACTGATGTGGGTTAAAGCGTATTTCTTTCTTTCCTTCCTCCCTTCCTTCCTGACTTGGTGGGAACTTCTTTTGCTGGACTCTGCTTATTTGTGACAGGTTTTGCTTTCTCAACAAGTAGGGGAAGGGGGAGGTGGGATGAAGAGAATTTTGAGCTAGAAATAAAATAAAATTCAATTAAAAATAAAACACAAAAAGCAAAAACAAGAAAATCCACTATTTGAGCTCCATTCTTTAAGGTATAGTCAGGAGATAAAATGCAAATAATTATGGGATCAGCTAACAACAATTTGTTACTAGCCATTCACATGTTAGCACAAATGAATCTCTCAAATTCTTTTCCAAGAGGTGAGAACTGGTTTTGGTGAAAGGGAAAAAGGAAAGAATATGTTGGCACTGTGTGTGTGTGTGTGTGTGTGTGTGTGTGTGTGTGTGTGTTGGGAGGGGTGGAGTGGGACAGTGCTGCCACAAAGATGCTAAAAAAAAAGGGGGGGCATTTAAAACAACATTAGCCTCTTATTAATTAGCTGTGTGACCTTGGGGAAGTCACTGCCCTTCTCTGGGCTTTGGTTTTAAATATGGATGAATTTTAAGGGTCTTTTCAGCTCTGAAATCCCACTATTCTACTTTATAGCTTTGCCAATGTCTGGTGCTCCATAGTGGCTATGAGTTGACCATGGACAAGTCACTTCATCTCCATAAGCCTCAGTTTTCTCAACTGCAAAATGGAGATAATAACATTTGCATTACCTACCTCATAGGACTGTTGTAAAAAAAGTAATAATAGCAGCCTACATTCTATCCTATCTGACACATACTGGCATTATGACTTTGGGCAAGTCACTTAGTGCTCTAGGCAGCTCTCAGACTATGGGCTGCAGAGAAGGTGCTGATCTGTACTAGTGAGGACTTTCATCATCTGGAAGTGCCCTTTAAAAATCACAGGCCCAGTCTTTATTCCGTATCTCATTTGAGTAAAGTGCTGAGTAAGCTGCGAAGTGCTGTATTCATTTGTGTTATCATGTTTACCCATAGGTGAGTACACTCCCACTAATAGATGTGTACATGTACTTATAGATGGGGGATAAGACATAAAGAAGCCTAGGGGTGTCTGTCACCTTTTTCCAGGATCAGAGCACAAAGAGGGAAGAAGCTGGCCATGGGTAACTTAGCAGGTCAAGGACAGGGGGTGGAGATTTGTAAACTGAACCAAGGTGGGAACCCAAGCATCCGAGCTCTTTGCCCGCTAGCCACTGTGGTCCTTCCTCCTGCTTCCCTTCCTTGGGAGCCACATCCATGTGCGTGCATGTGCTGACCACAGTGTGTGACCTCGGACACATCTCTTCTGACCCAGGTGGCTGGAAACTGGCTCCCTCCTTTACTAGACATGGTCTTAGAACCCCACCTTGAGGTCACAGTCTCTATTGTTCCCACGGAGAAAAATGGCCAAAACTGAGCTACAAAAAGTCCTGGGCTGGAGTCTGGGGGTTTGACCAAGGCCCCACAGACCACAGCAAGTTACACAAGGTACTCAGAGAGAGAATCACAGAGAACCACAGGACACAGTAGCTGGGGCAGACCTCAGAGGGCATTCTGGTCCAACTAGATTGTTTTTTACAGGCAGGGAAATAAAGTTCAGATAAACTTGAGTAAAGAGACACAGAGGCAGAGTACTGAGAGTGAGACTGAGACCAAGAGACGATAGAGACTAAAGGAAGACAGAGAGATGGGCCCAGAGAACTAGTCAGAAATAGGCAAACCAAGACCTGGAGAGACAGAGACAAAGAGATAATGAGAAAGATTCAGAAACAGAGAGATGAAAACAGAGACATAGAGAGTCCTGCGCCCACGCGAGCATACACGCCCACACTCTCTCTGGCCCAGTGCCCGGTACCTTAGCCCTCACCAGTTCTGGCGGGCCTTTGCCAAACCCCCTTCCCCCCTCCCATAACCCCTGTACTTCCACCCTCCCAAAGCCTCAAAGAGAAAGTGTCTGAGGTTTTGGGGGGGGAGTAAGGCCAAGAGCCAAAAAACAGCTCGGTGAACTCGCCTCCAAACCCCAGGCCCCTTGAGAAGAGCCCTGGCTGAGATGGGGGGTGAGAAGGGGGTAGGGAGAAGGTGAGTCATGGACAGACCGCGGGATTACTCAAAACGATGCCCAGGATCTGGTCTGCCGGGAACTCTCCCCTCTCAGGGCCAGATGATGCCAGGAACTGGAGCCAAGCAAAGGTCAGCAGCAGCCCAGCTCAGCCCCCGAATTCCCCGACTCCCACAGCTAGACTCAACCCCTACCCTCAGGAAGGTTTTCCCTGGGTCTAGCCTTTATTCCTCCTTCCTGTTTAGAGTATGGGGGGGCATTAGAGTTGATTGTTAACTAACTATATATAGTTACTGATGAGGTCAGAACACACTTTTGTACCACACCCTTCTATATCAAGGAGAGAACTTTCTCGAGATCAGCCTCTGCTCCCCCTCTTCTTTGGTGCCAGACAGCTCCTCCCTGGGCCTGGACAGAAGACGTAACAGACGGGGTCTAGAGATCACCAGGAAGAGGATGGCTCAATGAATGACTATCTCAATGTCTCCATTCTCACGTTTCCTACCCCTGTCGCTCTGGAAGTACTTGAGCTCTCCCATTCATTCATTCATTCATTCATTCCACTGCAATGTCAGGAAAGACATTGGGGGAATGGTTTCTTGGCTCTTTCCCCCTCACCCAGGGATGGCAGGGCTGGCCCTTGACAGTGTCTTTTACCAGACAGGAGAGGAAGTGGAAGGCAGGGTTGGAGGAGAGGCAGCCTGACAACAAGAACACCGAACTTGGGCAGCAGAGGGATCTGGGTTCGAGTCTCAGCTCTGATACATATTTACTGGCTGTGTGACCCTGGGCAAATCAATTAACCTCTCTGATAGAAATGATACTATCTGCCTCAAGTGGTTTTGTAAGCAAAGTACTATATTAAACTTTTAAAATTACAAGCTGTTATAAGTACTGTGAGGGTAAAGGAGATGGTAGTCCAGCTTATATTTACTGACACAGAATGCTGATGCATAATCATCCCTCCATCCTGCTACCCCTAATACATGACATCCAATTGGTACCTGGTATGGGGGGGAAATGTGACAGAAATAATTAGGGCTCTTCTCCGCAAGCTTCCCATTTCATCTCAACCCTTTAAGGTAGGGCCTATTTTATTATTCCCCTTTCAAGGAAACTGAGGCAAACAGAGGTTAAGTGACTTGCCCAGGGTTCACATAACTAGTAAGCATTTGAGGCTGGATTTGAACTTGGGGCTTCCAGACTCTAGGCCCAGTGCTCTGTCTACTGTACTACCAGTTTCATCAAGAGGGGTATCCATAGTTCTGGAGGTGAGGGGATCTGCTTGGCTTCATCTGGATGAAAATGAGAAAAGGATTTATAATGAGGATCTTAGCCTCCTCCTGAATTCTCTGCTTTTTGCTCAGGCTCATAATCGGTCTCCTTCCTTTCCCCCCAAAGGCTTATTTTAAAATATCAAGGAAGAAGTCTAGATGGGATTACGCACCTGACCAGGGAGTATGTATTGGTACCACATGCAGAGGGATTAAGAAGGTAGGGGGAAGGCAGGCCAGAGAGATCCTCAGCTAAACAGAGAATTCAGGGACGGTTAAGGAGGAACATTAGACCTGAGGCCAGAAGACCCAGGTTAAAATCTTGGCTTTGTCGCTTAACAAGCTGTATGACCATGGACAAATTGCTCCACTCTCTGGGGCCTTGGTCTCTTCATCTAGGAAATGAAAGAGTGGGACTAGATTTTTAAGGCTCTTTCTAGAAGTTCTAAGATTCCATGCCTAATACTCATATTTAGGACTAGGAAATTCTCCTTCCATCCCCTACCCCTATTTCTGTCTGTTTTCTGGTGAGGCAGTTGGGGTTAAGTGACTTGCCCAGGGTCACACAGCTAGTAAATATCAAGTGTCTGAGGCCGGATTTGAACTCAGGTCCTCCTGACTCCAGGGCCAGTGCTGTGCCACCTAGCTGCCCCCCTACCCCTAATTCTGACTAGCTCTTTGCCTCCCTCATTCTAATCCTGTCATACCTTCCTTCTCTTATATCTTACCCTGTTCCTACCTTCTCGCAATTGTCTGAGCCCAAGGGAGTCCCTGAGGATGAGGTAAGCTCTCCTCTCCTCTCTACAGCAAGATCCCTCCTTTGGAAAGGGAGATGAGTCTGATTTTCCAGCTTCTCCTGTCCCCAACTCCTATCTTCCCCCCCTTTTCTAAACTTTCTGGTTTTTCTTCTCTCCCCGAGGATTCTGCTCTAGCCACTTGTCCCCACTTTTCATCACTACTTGGATCAGGCTTTGGCTCTGAACGTGGGGATTCCCTTCCCAACATGGGATGCTCTGAGAAGCAGGGAACTCCAGGCCCCCTCCCCTACTTCTGATGAGAGTGGCCCCCTTCTCTCCCCACATTAATTCTCACTTCCCTCTGACCAGAGACCTGAGCCTCTGTGATGCTAGAAACCAAGGTGGCTAGGGTCCACCGCAGGAGAGGGGAAGAAGGTGGGGGGCAAAGGCTGGGGAGAACCATGTTATTGTGGTTGTTACTTTGTCGTGCCCCCCCACCCCACCCCAGGTCAACTCATTCCTATCCCTCTCAGACCCCGGGGAAGAGTTTTCTGCTGACACACCTGGATGCCTGGGGCTGAGAAAGTATCAGAGCCAAAAGTCAGGTGGGCGAGAGTGTCTGGGGCTCCAAAAAGCCACAAAGAGAAGGCAGCCACCCGAAATCCCCTCTCTGCGCCCCCGCCACCCCCGTAGTCTGAGACAGGAGAAAGGAGGGGAAACAAAAGAGCCAAGCTGAAAACAACCACCCTGAGAGGGCCCTATAGTTTGGGGGGATGGGGTGGGGAAGGTGAATCACGGGGAACAGGGAAGTCTGGGAGCCCAGAGCTCTGTGGCTGGATTCAACTCCATCCCCACGATTTAGCCTATTAGACCAAAATATAGGTCCAAATTATTGGACCAAACTCCCATCCCTTTCAGGAGGATGCCAGAAGCCCCGGCAGGGGCCAGGAACAGAAGACAGTTGACTGAGTCCCTGGACCTCATGCCCTGGGTTCCCATCTCTCTCTCCCCTCCGTCTCTCTCTCCCCCTGTCTCCCCCCCCCACCTCTCTCTCTGTGTCTCTCTCCTGGGTTTTCTAGAAACATAATAATAGGCCGCATTTCCCCTTTACTTCCTACTGGTGCAGGACCTGTTATTTCAGGTCCTGGCAAATCATACAGTTCTCCATCTTTCTTGGAGACAACAAAAGACTGTACCAGCATGAGGAATGGAGGGTAGATCACAAGAAATGCCACCCAACCATTCAGGGCTCTAGTGAGGATTGCCATGTCTCCCTTCCTTGGGGCACTATCAAGTCTGGAGTTTTCCTATTTGTTTGGGCCAGAAAGAGTATGGCAGGTAGGTGATAAGAGCTTTGGAAACTCTTTAGGTAGGGGTCCACACTAACTCTGTATCTTCACTCATGTTGTCTCCTATTCTTTCCTTTTTCTTCCCTCCCCTTCATTTGTTGAATTCCTACTTATTATCCTTTAAAGGCAAACCTCTCTGACCCATTGAGCGACCTTTCCCCCTCAGATCTCACATGGTACCTAGTTATGTAATACAGTGAACTGGAACAATATATGTTTGTGTCTCATCCCTGGGCCAAACGATTAGCTCCATGAAAGCAGGAACCCTAAGCTTTGCATCTCCCCAAAAGCTTGGCCCGATGCTCTGTACCCGCTAGATACTTAATAAATATTTGTGGAATTGGACAGCAAAATAAGTCCTTTTGTTATGCTGGAACAGGATGGGACCCTTCAGCAGCTAATGCTTTGGGCTGTTGGTATTTGAGGGATTAAATACAAAAGGGAAAAGGGGCAGGTATAGGGGTTGAGGTAGGACTTTGCAAAGCTTAAAGCACAAGGGGGAACTTCTAGGGGATTGGACCCCCATTCAAGAGGTCTGGGATTCTGCCTCCTCACCTGCTGTCCCTGTGGAGAAGAAGAATCTTTCACTGAATTAGCCATAACCAAGCCAGGCTGGCACAGGGTCACAGTAAGATATGGGTGATCATAGCTCTGAGATGGCTGGGCTGATGGAGGTCAGAGGGATCCTCGGACAGAGAGACCCCCACAAAGAGGCTCCCATACACTTTCAGGGTATGTCCCTCTTTGGCTTTCAACTCCCTTTAGTTTAGAAAGAATGATACATTATAGTTATGAACCAGTTCATGGTGTTGGGTCCTTGCCTGGGTTGTGGTCTCCTATTGACCAAAGTTTGAGCTATGCTTCTGACTCAGAACTGCCCTGGAGTCAGCGCCTATACAAACACATCCTTATTCCCAGAGGATGCTCATCCACCAAGCAGGTGGGAGGCATCATGGCAGAGAACTACCATGATGAGCCTGGAGACTCGAGTTTGAATACAGCCTCAGTCACTTACAAACAGGACCCTGAACAAGTAACTTAACCTTTCAGCTCTCTTTGTTTCCAAGATGGGGCCTGGGATGGTAATACGTGTACTACTAATACGTTGCTGTGAGAAAAGTGATTTGCAAATCTCAAATTGTCAACTACATGAGTTAGGATTAGACATTAGATATACATACAGATGGTTTATCCTCTATTGACCATATTGGACAGCAAATTAACAGTACCTCAAAGTCCCAGACTCCCGGGATCCCTTCAGGAAGAAATTCTAAAACCAATCTACCCTTCCTTCCCTACTACCGAGATCGTAGCTCTGATGCTAGCTGTGCCTCTATGCTTCAGTGTCCTCATTTGTAAAATAGCACCTACTTCTTAGGGCTACTGTGAGAATCAAAATGAGATTTTATATATACAAAGCATGTAGCAAACTTTAAAATACTATATAAATGCTAGCTATTATCATTATTATCTATAAAGTGAAAGAATTGGCCTAGATGTACTCACATCCCTTTCAGCTATAGATCTATATCCACAAATAAGTAAATGCTAGGTACTGTGCAAAGGGAGAAGGCATTAACAACAGGAGGAAAGGCTTCATTGAGGAGGTGGCCCTTGAGAGTAGCTTTGAAGGAAGATGAAGATTCTGAGAAGCAGGGATGAAAAGTGATTCCAGGTGTGGGGGATGCTCTATGCAAATACATAGATGGTTAGGCCGAGTTCAGGAACCGTTAGATGTCTAGCTTGGTTGGAGCATAGAGTATACGGAAGGAAATATTGTGAATTGACTGGGAAGGTAGAACCAGACTGTGGAGTGTTTTTAAGGTTAGTGTGAGGGGCCCTTTTAATTTTTTTTTTTTAATGGCAGTTGGTGAGTTGAGGAGTAAAATGGTTAGACCTGCATCTTTGGAAGGTTGTTTGGCAGTTATGTGGAGGGGAGAAACTGGAGGCTGGGAGACTGGTTAGGTTAACAAGATAGTCCTGGTAAGAGGCAATGAGGGTCTGAGCCTGGGTGATTACTATGTGATTAGAGGGAAGGGGATGGAGGACAGATGTTACAGAGGTCGAAACAACAAGATTTGGCAACTGATTGGATATGGAGAGGTGAGGGGGACAGAAATGTTGCAAATAGCTTCAGGGTTAGAAACGGGCAGGGTGGGGGAGATTGATTAGGAAGCTGTTAGTGGCCTTGGTAGACTGGGGGACGTTTGGAGGAGGGACAGTTCTAAGGGAGAGATGATGAGCTCTGTACAGCCTCGAGGTATTATCATCATCACATCATCTTGTTCTTCAGTTCTCTTCTTCTGCTCTAACCCTATTTTATCTTATTTTCTGCTTTTATCTCAACATACTTCCCTTGCTCTCCCTGCCTCTTGGTTTTTGTTTCTATCCCTCTATGCAAAGCTGTACAGCATAGTGGATAGATACCTGGCCTCAGAGCCAGCTTGGGGTCAAGTCCCTTCTCTGATACCAGTAGCTGTGTGACCCTGGGCGAGTCACTCCCTAAGCCTGGAATGCTCTCCCTCTTCTACTGGGTCTACTGACCTCCCTGGGTTCCTTGAAGCCCCAACTAAAATTCTACATTATACAGGAAACCTTCCCTAACTTCTCTTAATTCTAGTTAAGAGAAGTCTTCCGTGTTTTACTTATCTCCTATTTATCCTGTATATATCTTGCTTTGTTATATTTGTTTGCATGTCGTCTCTCCTACTAGATCGTAAGCTCCTTGAGGACAGGGACTGTCTTTTGCCTCTTTTTTTTGTATCTCCAGTGTTTAGCACAGTGCCTGGCATTTAATAAATGGTTAGTGATTGATTGATAAGCTACTGAGGAAGGACCAGCATTGGCAGAGGGAATTTCTTCCCTCTGCTCAAGAAATCATAGGCTCTCTCTCTCTCTCTCTGTTTCAGGACTCATGTTGCCTGACTCAATCAGTCAAGCAATAAACATTTATTAAGCATCTACTGTGTACCAGGACTATCTCCCCTTTACTTTGGGGTCTTCTTTGATCAGAACAATTGGAAACAACCAACAGCTGTTGGCTACCTCCCCCCCAGGGATCTTAGCACCTTGATAGCACCCGAGAGACTCGGGTCAGTGGTGCCCAGTCCCAGATTGCTGGAGATTCCTTTACTCATCTGTAGAAAAGCTGGCGGATGGGGTGGTTCATATCCACCCTCCACTACCCTAACTCCCTCTACAATCATGGTGGGGGAGCTGTCATTTGATTAATCCCCAAGCTATCGGTCAATAATCTTTATGTCCCCCTTGGGATACCTAACTCGTTGGGATATTCAGTTCCAATCTTCCTGCATAAAAAATCCTTTTCCTTCCATCCAGGATTTCCCACAGTTATACAGACTCTTAGAAGGTTAGTTTGCTGGGACCTGAGAGGTCTTTGTCAACCTTCTGATTTTATAGAGGAGGAAACTGAGGTCTAAACTCTCTTAGTTCATGGTAACTGGTGAACCCCAGAGCCAGCAAGAGAACTTAGGGGTCTTGAATCTCTGTTCAAGGCCCTTTCTTCCATGGTTTTTAGGGAAACCCTTGGACTGGGGCACCTCTCAGGTCTCCTACTCCTCTTCACAATTCCCCTGAACCCAGTGATTTTTCCGTTCTCCTCATAGACACCAAGGACCCCAGGCTAACCCAGACTGGGCCCAGGCTTTCTCTATGGAGAATAAGGACAGTTAGGCACTTGCCTGGCTCCAGCCCACAGGGGATGGGAGAATGTACGGCATGGGACCTCCCTTTTCCCATGCACTCACTCTTCCAAACTTCAGTGCTATGATGTATTCTATAGCGTCCATTTATGAACCCAGAGGAAGCTTTCCTTCTGTCCTGGCCCAGCTCAGTCCCCTCCCTAATACACCCTTTATCTGTCGGTCCTTTCATGTGAGTGCTCATCAGGGGCATGAGCCCTACTCTGAGAAGACAGTAAGATGATTTGGTTGCTTTTAATTCCCACACTTCATCTTGGATACATCCATAAATGCACACTTGTAGAAACACGGATGTACACACACCTGAAAACGTACTGCCCTGGCTGCTTCATGGTCAATCTCACATCCCTGTGATATGGACGACAACATGTTGGCCTGAGCTCCTGTTCTCCCTCTCACTTGACTTGGTCTCAGTTTACTTCATTGTAAAATGTATACTTTTTCTTCCTTCTAAGACCTGGATACTACAATTCCGTATTCCCTTTTCTTCTTAACCCTCATTTTTCGGCACCTGGAGCCACCCTCAGCTGCTTTCTCCACTGCTCTGCAACTCAGCCGTACTTAGCGATGAGCTATGCCAATAGCTCAGTAGAGCTCAGTAGAGACCTACCTAGTAATACATATGTGAGTTTCCCCATTACCTCTACCTGCACAGTGCTCCAGAAAGAACAGAGTTTCTCACAAACTATTCTCCCAGGACATCGTCCCATTCTTCTCTAGTGGCTGGGTTGAGCTAAGCAAATATCTCTACCCTTGCCCCAGTTCACTTACTTCTCATGGCTGAGCCACCTGGTTGTCAGGTCACCTGTGGGTCTTGGGGGAGGCTGAAGGGCACCTTGACACTGGTAGTGCTGGGGGGGGGGAGCAGGAGACAAAGTCTGTCAGCAGCACTAGCAGCCCACAACATCCACAGCTCTCCTCGCCTCACTTTGCCCAGGCAGCAATGGGGAGGGGGTGTTTAAACTAAACAGTGCACAGGTGGCTTTGGGACGCCCCCCCCAGGGGTGGGGAAGGGGTGATGGGCGTTCCTTGTGGCCAATCTGGGCCTGGGCAATGGAAGGGGCGTGTGTAAGGGGGTGGGTGGGTGTTGGGTAAGGCAGCCAATCACAGCAGGCGTTGGAAAATTCCAAAACCACATGTGAGCAGCCACAGGCAGCAAAAGCTGTTTCCATCTGCTGGTTGGTTCAGGGGCCTGGGGGAGCGGGAGCCAGACTCACATACACCTGGGGTTGGCCCCTCCTTGCTTTACCCCTTAATCCCTAGTCTCTTGTCTTCAAAATATCTATATTGCCCTTCATTGCCAGATACCGTCCTAGGAACGAGGGCCCAGGGCCTGGTTTAGCATCACCACGGTCATCCACGCCACCCGAGAGGGACCCTTCCAGGGGTAAATGGAGTATCTTCCTAGGGGTGTCTGAGTTGAGGAAACAACTTAGACCCTTGGATCCTGGACAGTGGTTCAAGCCCCATCCTTGAGACTTGCCCAGCATGGTCTGGGGAGGTTCTATCACCTTGAATGGCCAATACTTCCTCTCTTGCCTTTCATTTCTTGACAAGAAACTTCTGTGTCTGGGGTTAGGAAAAGGGAGAAATAAGGGTAATGCTTTCTTCGGGCTTTGTCTCAGCCCGGAGGATCTGGCCCTCAACTATCCTTTTCCATCTCAAGTCTGCTTCTGTTGGAAGGGTTCAATGACTTTCTGATCCTTAGGTCTGTAATAGGTTGCCACATAGCTGGATTTTCTGGGACTAGAAAGACCTTCAGAGGAGATTCAGTAGAGAGGTCTGCTTGGAACGTGCTGCCCTGCGACGGCCAGGAAAAGTGGGTGCCGACGGCCAATGGCCCTGGGATGGAGAAGGTCAGAGTGGATGCCTGAGGAGGGTCCTGGCCAGAATTGATGTGTGAGGGTGAGGGAGTGGAAGGAAGGAAGGACTTTGATCTCTCTCCATTCCAGGTCTTCCAAAAATCCCCTACTTCCCCCCACCCACGTACTGCCGGCCCTTAACTTGCCCCCTCCTCCCCTTAATACGATTCACTCACGTCACTCCCTGACCCGTTTTCCTCCTGTGCGGGTGGGTCGTGCTCAGCATTTCCGTGAGGCCTTGTGGCTAGGGGAGGGTGAGGTCTTAAAAATTCTGCTGAGCCGAGCAAACCCCCCACCCAAGAGGATGCGACATCCCTAGCCCCCAGCTTCTCTGCAACCCCTCCCCCATCTCCTCAGCCCTAGGGTAATTGGGGAAAGTAGAAGCGTCCTCTAGGGCACTTCTGGTCCAAGGGGAAGCTTCCCAGCAATTCTTGCAGCAGGTGGGATGGAAATGAGATATCTGGAAGGTCAGGGTAGAAGACCCAGGGACGGAACCTTAAGGAAAGCTCACCTATCCCAGGATTATTCGATTCTTATCCAGATACGAGCTCAGATACTCCTTGGAGCTTTTCGGGGAGGATACCCAGGGGTGGAGGTGAAACTGAAAGACTTTTGGTGGGAACCAGCATCCTGGTTCTGATCCACTGTCTCTTGGGGTTGGGATAGAGGCAGGGCAGTGCCTAAGAGGAAATTCAGTGACTATCAAAAAAGGAGGGAGGAGTTGTACCTTTTCTCCATGTGTCCCAGATCCACAAAAGAGGGTGTGTGTATGTGCCTGTGCATATGTTTATGTGTGTTTGTGTGTGTGTGTAAATAGGTGAGGGGGCGGTGTAGGAGGAGGGTGTGAATCTTGCCCTGAGCAGAGAGATTCTCAAGGAAGATGAAGTCTCTTCCTTGTTTTTAGTATGTCCAATCAGTAGCCATGAGGAAGTCCTTCCTGAGGTCTAACCTCCCTCCCTACTGCCTATGCCGGTGTCTCAACAGCTTTGGTCATTGAAACACTTTGTGTCCCGTGGCAGGTGGGGGGATGGGCTCCTACTTCTTCCTCCTCCCCTCCCCTCTGGCCCCCTCTCCCTGCCACACTTCTTTCTCCTCATTCACACCTCAGGATGTGTTAACCACAGAGATGAACACCAAACCCCAGGCTGGCCACAGAGCCCTTCTAGATCCCCTTGCCAGCCTCCCTTACCAGGTTCCAGGCTGAGCCTCCATCCCTGCCTACCCTCAGATTTCCTATATCCTCCCTATCTGCCATTGCTGTTCTCTTCCTGTCCTTCCCAGTCTATTTCCCTATCATCTACTTTCTCCTTTTTCCTCTCTTCTTATCCTTCCTTTCCCCACATTTTCCTTTCTCCATCTTTCCATTTTCCCAATATCAATGAATGTTTTTCTTCATTCTCTCTTTCCCTACATTGTCCCTTCTTCTTAGCTCTCCTGGTCATTTTTATCTCCTCTGGCCTTTCTCCTATCTTTTACCATCTTTGCCTTCCCCCCACCTTAATTTTTCAAAGTTGTCCATTTCTCCAAAATTCTAAGTCCAGGAACCCCTCCACCCCAGCAGACCCCGGTCTCAATCCCCATCTCCCAGCTCCCCACCCCCAACATACACATATACACTCACAGGTATGGGTCTTCTTGGCAGTTTCAGGCCCTGTAAGAAAAGGAGAATTATGAGGACTCTGGGCCCATTGAAGGTAGATAGGGCCAAGAGATGAGAGTCCTCTTCCCCGACTGGTCACAAATACACCCCACCCCACAACCCATTAGCCCCCCATCACCTCAACCAAACCTGTTGCTGAACCTCATTGGCCTCTGTAAACCCACAATACCACACTGAGAAGGACCAGTTTTGGTTTGGGGTCCAAAGTAGAATAGAATGCATAATGGGGAAAGGGGTAGGCCAAGCAGCCTTACTCACCTCTGGATCTGGGAGACAGGTTAAGAAGTAAGAGTTCCTGAGCAATTCACCTTAGACCCCCCCCCCCCCCCAGGCCTACCAAGACTTGGGGAGCTACTCTTGGCTTCCTACTCACTCCAGCCACACAGATATTATTTCCTCTGTCCTTCCAGCTCTACCAGGTTGGAGGAGACTGGCTGCCTGGCTCCCTCAGCTCCAAGCTGGCCACATACCTCCCTCTTCCTCTCCCTGTACCCCAGCCAGGTAAATCTTCAGATTGTTGGTTGGACAGACAACATCTGGAGGAGAGAAGGGAGGAGGCAGTGGGAGAGTACTTCCTACCTCCTTGGACCTACTCTGCCTTTGCCCCAGCCTTTGAGTTTTCTTGCTTCCTCCCTGGTGTGGTACTCAGTATTCTTGGGGTTCAGCCTTTTTGTATGTATCCTGGATGCCCTGGGGGCTAATAATGGAAAAAGACATTTTCCCTCTCTCCATCACCAGCATAGGGAAAGGTTTCCTTCCCCCCCCAACCTCCAGTCCACCACACACACACACACTTACAAGTGGCTTGGCCACTCTGACATCTATGCTAGCCTGACCATGGAGGGCTCTGGGAGGATCTGATTTTAGGTAAGGCTCACCAGAGAGGAAACAGAGAGAGCGGCAGGGACCACTTAGCTAGTCGGAGGGTTTAGAGGGACCAGAAGTCATAGGTTCACAGATTTCAGGCTAGAAGTGATTTTAGGAATCATCCAGTCCCTAGCATAGAGCCAGACACAAAGAAACCACTTAATAAATAATGCTTGTCAAGTTGAATAGTCCAATGCTCTCATTTTTGCCTCATAATCCTAATAATAGCAGCCTTTATACAGCGCTTTAAGGTTTTCAAAGTGCTTTGCAAATATTAACTCATTTTATCTTCACAACAATCCCCTATTATTATCCCCAATTTGACAGATGAGGAAACTCTGGCAGGCAGGGGTTAAATGATTTGCCCAGGGTCACATAGCTAATAAGTGGCAGACCCTAGATTTGAACTCAGGTCTCAGCACTCTTGTCTACTTCACCACCCAAGAAGAAACTGAGGCCCAGAAGCTTTTTCCTCTGCCAAAAGCCAAACAGCTGCATCTGAGGTTCTAGATTCAGGAGCTTTTAACTTGGGGAATTCATGAATTTGTTTTTAGAATTGGTTTCCTTCACAATCTTATATATTTTATTTTATGAATTCAAAAACCTAATTCTAAGAAGGGGTCTTCTGACTACTAGATTGCCAAAAGTGTCCATCATAGACAAAGATGTAAAAAATCTCAGGGCTAGACCTGTGTGCCTGCTTGTGCCCTGGTGCCTCTATCCCCAAAAAATCGCCTCCCAGTTGTCTCATGGTCAATACTATCCCCTACTCCCTCAGAATTAAAAATCTACCTGGTTGGTACTGACATTGACATCAAAAAGTGAGCTTACTTCAGGGTAGGCAGTGGGGAATGCTTTTTCCGATACCCCCCCCCCCCCACTATCCTCTACAACCAGGATCAAGCTCTCTCAGCTTGGGCACTGCCAAGTGGGAAACACCAGGAAAACTGGGAGATGCCAAGAGGGACTCAGAGCTAGGGATGTGGAGCCCAGGTGTGGATAGGACCCTAATAATTATGTCTGTGTAGAAACACACAAGGGACCCACAACAAACTAGCTGAAAATGAACTCCAAGATTCCCCCCCCTGCACTGTTTCTTTCTCTCTCCTCACTGTGACCTTCTCCTGCCTCTCTTCCTCCTTTCCTCTTCTTCCCTTTTTGTCTCTCCTTATCTTTCCCAATCCCCTGTCTCTCCCTTTTCTGTCTCTTTCTCCTGTCTTCCCCTTTTTTTCTGGTGGTCTCCTCTTGTCTTAACTATTTCTCCCTGCCTCATCACTCCTCTTTTCCCATCTCTCTATCCTAGCTCTCTATTTCCTGTCTCTCCTCTTGTGTTTTTCTTCTCCTTTCTAGTTTTTCTCCTTACCTTTCCTCTTCTCTTGTCTCTCCTTTTATGTCTCTATCCTATCTCTCTAATCTCTCCTTGTCCCCTATCTCTTCTGTTCTCTTTCTCTCTTTCTCTTTCTCTCTCCTCCTGTTTCTTCCTGTTCCCTTTTTCTCTTCATTGCTTCTCCTCTTTCCCTGTCTCTCCCTCTTTCCTCTTTCTCCTCTCTTTCCACCTCCTGTCTCTCTTCTCTCTACCTGTCCTCCTATCTCTTTCCCTTCTTCTCTCCTGTGCCTTTCCCGCCCTCCCTGTCTTACCCCTTGTGGCTTTGTGGTGACTCGGTGGGGCCCTGTCCATGGGGCAGCTCACTTGTTGGAAGTCCTTGGTCCCGGGTGGGGATCAGGGCCCAGGGGAGAAAGAGAGGGAGGGAAGGAGGGAGGGAGCACCTGGCTAGGCAGTAGGCAGGGGAGAGGAGTGGCTGGCAGAGCACCCTGGCACTACTGGCAAGCGGGGGGGGGGAGGGAAGGGGGGAGGACAGAAACTGGGGAAATGGAAAGCCAGAGAAGATGCATGTCAGAGGGAAGGACAATAGAGAGAAGGGGAGATGAGGAAAGATAGAGGTTGGGAAAAGATAAGGGGGATACAGAGATACAGGAGATCTAGCAGGGCAGCTCGGGCCTCTCCTCCAACCCACTACCTACCTCAGTTCCTCCAGGTCCTCTCCCTATATTGCCCAGACCCTCCAGGCTGCCCCTGCACCTCCCAGACCAGGTGTGATCTCCCATGCCTTGAAGGCCTACTAGATACAGAGTGCACATGCCACTCTGTAACTAACACAGGTAGTCCTGAGCTCTGCAAATTATCTGGAGAAAGCTGAGACAGGTAGCTCAGAGGAATATGGGGCTGGGGGTGTTGGGTGGGGCAGGAAAGAAGTGAGGGCCCTACAGCAGATCCCAGGACTTAGAGACCCTCTCTCTCCAACGCCCCACCCCTTCCCCTCCCCCCTTTCTCAGGCCTGAGAGACAGGAACAAATACCTGCCCTGGTGGCCGCCTGTCCCCGTCCCAGGCCCAGTACCAGGGTTTGATTAGCTGGGCCTGGCTCCCAATGTTACCCAACAGGCTGGGGCTGGCAGGGAGCCAGACAGGAGGGGGCAGGGCTCCTGGGCACCCCTCCTCCCTCCCCAGCTGGTAAACAGCAGCTGAAGACCTGGCCATGCTGCGGCCTCGTGACTCTGGCCTCCCCCCCCCCCACTTCCATCCCAATCCCCCCCTTTCCCACCACGTGGAGGCCTGCATGGAGGAAGTAGGCAGCAGCTGTCCTTTGGTTCTCTAGCCACCCGGCCCCCTTCCTCCCTTCCATGGAGACCTGCTTCCATTTCCCTGCCAAGATTTCTGCTTCTGGCACCAAAGAGAAGTGAAGTTTAACTACGAAGACAAACTTCCCAGTGGGGAGTCGGATAGAAGAGAATTAATTTTGTCCAGAGCACTTTTTTTTTATCAGAACTGTCTGTATATTTAGGACTTTTTAATAGTTGATATTAATATAGTCTTTTGAGGTTTACTTTGCATTTCTATTATCTTAATTGTTCCACCCTCCTTGACCTGGTGGGTCTATTAACTTCTGAGGCTCAGAGTGGTTAAGTCACTTGCTCATGGTAACACAGGAAGTATAAGAGAGAGAATCTGAACCCAAGTATCTCCTGATTTCAAGTCCAGTGTTCTTTTTAATACTTGTCTTTAAGGATTCAATTTAATTCAACAAATGTTCATGAAGTGCCCATGGTGAGCACGGAACAGAAGGTACAAAGTTTAGGTGACGTATTAATTGGCCTTACCCTCTTAGAATTTAGAAGGGGAATTCTAGAAGGGGAATATGGCATATCTGAAAATCCAAGTAAATGCCAAAGCCTGGGAAAGGCCTCCTATAGAAGGTAGGCTTTGAACTGATACTGGAATGAAGTTGAGGAAACCAAAAGGCAGAGCTGGGGGTGGGGGCGGGGGAGGGGCAGAGCATTCCAAGCATGGGGGACAGATAGTGCTCAGATGGGAGGTGAGAGATGGAGTGTCCTGCAAATAGGACATTGAAATATAAAGATGAGAATCATGAAATAATAATGATTTTACCCACCTGTGTCATAGAATATGGAACATTAAATATAAGAGTAGGATAGTAACTTGATCCCAAACTGTTTCTATATGAATCCTATTAAAGGAGACAGGAAGAATGGAGATAATAATAATAATAATAATAATAACTGGAATGGGGATTGAGAGGTAATGTGTCACTGTGGATAGAGGGTTGGCCTTGGAGTCAGGAAGACCTGGGCTCAAGCTCTGCTTCTGACTTTTATAACCAAGTCGTGGGCAGGGAGGGTATTCCACCTCTTAGCACCCTAGGCAACTCTGCAAGACTATACATTAAGATTGAGTTGCTGATCTCCCTTTGTTGTTGGAGCCAGTGTGGCATAATGGATGGAGCCTGGCCTGGGACTCAGAAAACATCTGAGTTCAAAACCTGCTTCAGGCACTTGATAGTTGTATGATCCTGGGCAGGTCACTTAACCTCTGTGTGCCTCAGTTTCCTCACCTAGAAAATGGGGATCAATAATATCAACTGCCTCATATGTGAGATTATATAATGGAAAGTGTTTTGTATATCTTAAAATGCTATATAAATATTAGCTATTATTGGTCACTAGAGGGAATTTCCATACTAGGCTTTCCCCCACATTGATGAAATCAAAAGGTCTTCACCAAAATAATAATTGAAAGTTATATAATAACTTGATGTTACCTTTTTCATAACAACCTGTGAGGTGGGTAAGTAGTATAGGTAATAGCACCCCCATTTTATGGATGAATGACTGGCCCAAGGTCACACAACTTGTAAGTGCCAGAGGTAGAATTTGAATCCAGACCTCTTTCTGCTACACACTGCTTTAAAATATGAGTAAGAATTCAACACTCACAATGTCCCAGGTTCTCTCTCAGTTTTTATCTTTGAGAGTTATGATGACTTTCTGCTAGGGATAGTCAGGGTGTGTATTTGTTACAAACCAACAGGTTTGACATAGAAGGGGAGGGGCCTTGGGGTTGATTTGTCCAGCCCTGATTGACTCCTCTCCTTAGGGGCAAATGGACAGGCTATGCAGGATGGAGAGGGGTGGGGCACAGCTCATGATTGGGAGGGCACACTTCTCTGGCCCCGTGCCTTTTATATGACTTGGCAAGTCAGGCTGGGCAGAAGAACAGTAACCAGAAAGCCCAACTCTGCTGGGTCTTGCACGTGGTGTTTGTGAAAGGGAAGGTCCTGACCTCCAGCGTAAAGGAACTCACTCTGCCCACCACCAGGCGCTCAACTTTGCCTCTTCCCCATCTACTTTTCTGAATCTACCTCCTTTTCTCTCCTTTGTCCAGTTCCCCTCCCCAAGTCAACAAGAGAGCAGAGAAGGGTTGGAGGAGGTGATGGCGATCGTAGTCTAGAGAATGAAGAATGACTGATTCTTAAAATGCAGGTTTTGGGGAAAATTAACCAATGGGAGAAGACAGATGAGGCATCATATACACGTCCAGACAACTAATAGCCTTATTCTATTTTTTCAATTAATAAGCATTTATTCTCCCTCCTTTACACTGATTCAAAAAAAAAAAAAAAAAGAAAAACTTTTGTAACGTGCAAAGTCAAATAAAACGTGTAATATGCATGGTCAAATAGAGCAAATGACCACGTCCAGAAATGTAGGTCTCATTCTGCATCTTGAGTCCATCACCTCTCTTTCAGGAGGTGGAGAGCATGATAAGGTCTTATTCTGGAGATCATGGCCTAGGCCCTGTGGTGCCTCACACTAACAAATCTACTTCTCGTTGGCAAAGTCGTGTCTCCCTCTCCTCCCACTGGCTGGTAAGGTAGGATCACTATAAATGGGTCCAGGGAGCAGAAGGGAGGCCAGTTTGTCCCATCAGAGTGGGGATGCCCATTCTGCCTCACTTATGCTCAATACGCAGGTGGAGGAAGAAAGTGAAGAACAGGGCCCAGAGGACAGGGTGAGTTAGGTGTTTCCTCCTTCTCCCCTGGCCAATCTCTTTCCTACCAAGCTTGGGCCTAGTATACTGGAGTTCCCCTCCACGGGGAAGGAGATCCCCTAGCCTTCCCAGCCACTAGTACTCCAGGCACTCACGCCTTCCCTCCGGCTGCAATCTCAGCCTGTTTTCCAGGAGAATCGATCCCTCCGGAGCTGGGCAGTGGTTTTTAACAACCCCCCCCCACCACCCACGCACTCTTATGCAAGGAGGCAGATAGACATCAGCCAGTCATTTCGATCCCCCAAGTGCAGAGCCCCTTATCAGGCAGGGGGATCTCAGCCTTGGGGGCAGGCAAGCCGGCAGAGGTGGAGTGGGGAGGGAAGAATAGCTGGGGATCAGCATCAACTTCTCCTTCCCCTCCCTCCCTCTAGCCCCGACCACAGAAACCACTTAAAACCTAGCCTGGCTGCCTTCTCAGGGAGGTGCTTGAGGTAGTGAGGGCCAGGGGGTGAGCTTACCATGGGGACAGCAGAGGTCTAATCACTTCTGCCATTAGATCATCTCCCAATGGGTTGCATCCCCACCCCTTAATCAGCCTCATTCTTAGCTCAAGTCCATTGTGTCTGACTGCTATAACCCCCAGTAATGTCTCCTTTCTCTGAATTCCTATAAGCCAAAGGGGACCTTTGGGAATCTATGCTTTGGGGAATCCTACAACTGTTACAGAGAAGGATGGAGCAGCATAGTGACCTCTAGCTTGGGTGGGGGAAAAAAAAAGATTAGAAGCCTGAATATTCAATTAGCACCAATTCAATTCAATAAGCCTTTATTAAGTCTCTTGGGTACACATATACACAAATTTCTATCGCTAGGCAACTTTCTGGAGATGATCTTCTCCCAACCTAGCTAGACTAGTCTTCCCCCAATCAATATGTGTCGCCAGGCCTGTGGTGGAGTCTTTTCCAGCTTGGTAGGCCCTGGATTTGCCAAACTTAGTTCTGCCAGTGTAGGAGAACCCAGGGTTGCCTGGACAAGGCATTAGAGTAGAACCAACGGGAGTGGATTGCCACCCAGGGTCTAGGTGCTGTTGGTCGCCCACGCCTGGAGGTCTTATGGTTCCACCTCCTAGAAGCCATCTCTTCCTTGAAGACTGAGCTCAGGTCCTGCCTTGTAGGTGAAGCCTTTCTTGACCTCTGTCCAACGTTTAGGGCTCCCCCTTCCTCCTTAACTACTCTGTATTTAACTTCTTTGTATGTACGTGGATTTATTAACTCCATATTTATGACTTCCTTCACATCTTAACTAAAGTTCTATCTTCTATGAGAAGCCTTTGCAGTCCTTCCTCATCTTCATGCCTTCCCTCTGAGATCAACTCTGATTTAGCTTGCCTACATCTTGTTTGTACATAGTTGTTGGTATGTCGACTGCCCCTTTAGACTGTGAGCATCTCAAGATCAATGACCATCCCGCCCCACCTTGTTTTTTTTGAAATTTATTTTATTTTTAGTTTATGAAACAAAACAAGCATTTCCATAACATAGTAGAACGAAAAAAAAAGATGATTGCAGTCCCAGTGCTTGGCATAGTGCCTGGCACACAGTAAGTGCTTAATAAATGCTGGTTGACTTGACTTGACTATATATTTTTATATGTACTTGTCTCCTCAATTGGGATGTAAGCTCCTTACATGTAGAAATTTTTTTTCATTTTTTTGTACTTGTATCACCAGTGCCTAGTAAATGATTGATGCTTAATAAATACTTGTTGATTGATTAATCTCAGCTTTGATATATCCCAGTCTTAGCCCCAGTCTTAGCTTTCACTATTGCTCATGAGTGAGCTCTTAGAGGGGTAGGCAGACCCAACAATATATTATGAAACTTGTTTTGGTTTTCTCAACCCTGGCCCAGTTCTCAGATGGAATAGCTGGATGGTGAGAGGACCCACCCCTGGGGTGGGGGCCTTCCTATTCCCCCAACCCCCAGGATACTCAGAACCCATGTGAGCTCTTTGACTTTTCAGCCCTTAGAAGAGATGGGAATCACCAACTCTTTTCTGCTGTTGAGATGTAGTCCCACCAGGCTTTGACATTTGCCCTGCCATGGCCTCTTCAGAACCTCCAATCCTTGCCATTGACTCTGTCTCTGTGCCTTGCCGATGCCCAGCAGTGCCATCTGACTGCCTGATGTAAGCTAAGGTTATCCAGGTCATACCATCTTCCCCTCTGCAACACCCTTAGGGCTTCTGGGTCTTTCTCTGCAGCTGAGACTTTTTGTATGATGTTCCTCAATTAGATTATAAGCTTCTTGAAAGCAAGGACTATCTTCATTTTTTTCTATTAGTATCCCCAGTGCTTTGCACAGTGCTTGGCACATAGTAAGAACTTTATAAGGGGGTAGCTAGGTGGCACAATGGATAGACAGGATAGAACACAGTGGATAGCACCTTAAATTTCTATATAAATATTAGTTATTATTATGATGATGTCTGAGGCCAGATTTGAACTCAGAAAGATGAGCCTTCCTGACTCCAGGCCCAGCATACCACCTGGCTGCCCCTATATAAAATATAATAACATCATCATAATAATAATTAGCATTTATATAGCACTTTAAGATTTGCAAAGTGCATTCCATATTATCTTATTCAATCTTCATATAACCCTTGCAGATAGGTCCCATTATTATCCCCATTTTTATAGTGGAGGAAACAGGCAGAGGGAAAATGACTTTCCTAGGCTCACACAGCTAATACATGTCTGAGGCAGGATTTGACCACAAGTCTTCATGACTCAGATTTTAACACTATCCCATCACTGCCCAGAGTTAGTGACCTCCATGTAAGTTTTCCTTTTATGAGTTATTTTTTTAACAGCCGTCATTCACTCTACCACTTAGCACATAATTAACATCAGCAGCTCTCAATTAACAGGCCACGGTCTTTAATCACTAGGGATTGTAAGTTGTTCTCCCTTAGAGGATTACCAGACCCAAAATATGTTTAGGAAGGAGCCACTTTATTAAGATAATACTTTGAAACAGGGTAACCCCTGAAGGTAATGAATTAATTCACTACTGATTTGCTGAATCCCAATACAGCTGCCCTATATACTAGGATTACATTATAAGCTGTTCCCGTCTTTATTATTTTGTATCCCTATTTTCCACCCCTGGTTTGCCTGGGAATATAAACCATCAGTAAAACTTAAATTTGATCTTAAAATTGATCTAACGGCCAAGGACCAACAGAAATCCTCCGTTGGGCTTTCTGAATGACAAGATTGTGAGCTAAGATTCCTTAGAAAACACATTTAAATATGATTAAAGTTACAACACTCAGCCCCATCTTCAGGCACTAATTGATTTTTCCCACATGGGAAAAATCTTCACAAAGGCTTGGTTTACTTTGACCTTTGCCTTTCTAAAATGGCAAATATGAGATTAAGGAAAGTAAATATTAGAATGTTAACATTTTGTTCTCATGAAAATTTAGAAGATGAAGCTTGGAGCTGGTTCACTTGGCTTTTTCTCTTCCCATCTCTTCTCGGTTCAAAATGCTTGCTATGCTTAATGTCTGGCTCCCTCTTAGGCCTTGCCTTTGGGCTCGACAAAAATCAAGGCTCTCACGATCTCTGTGGTCTTGGCCTCTTTTTTTTTTCCCCTCAGAAAACTGGCTTCATTTGACCAACTGCTTCTGGTCTTTGCCTTTTTTGAGAGTTTGTCATTTTATGAGGCTAGTACTGGATGAATTTCTTGTCTTGACTTCTTTAGGTCTGGGAAACATTGACCAAATGAGCAGCAACTTGTCAGAAAGACGAGTTCCTGACTGTCTTATTTTTGATTTCTGAACCCCCCCCCCCAAAGTTTCATTTTCATCTCTCCTTTTCAGCCCAGGCCAACTCAGCCCATTGTCTCCAATTAGTCTTCTTTCATTTGTTTGGAAAAGCAATTGGAAAAGAACCAGTAAGGATGAATGAATGAAAAAGCTTTTATAAAGTGCTTTGTTATTGCTGTTCAATTGTATACGACTTTACGGGGCCCCATTTGGATTTTCTTGGTAGATATACTGGAGTGGTTTGCCTTTTCCTTTTTCAGCTCATTTGACAGATGAGGAAACTGAGGCAAACAGGGTAAAGTGACTTGCCTAACGTCACACAACTAGTAAGTGACCATGGGGTCACACAGATCCAAATGCTGGAGGGGAAATTCCAGTTCGGGTCTTTCTGGCTCTAAGTCCAAAGTTCTATCTATTATGATACACTTCCTCCAAATGGGGTCACGAAGAGTTGGACTGGATGATTGAAAAATGATTAAGATGATAAATATTTTACATAGTTATTTATGTTGTCATACTCCTACTGGGCTGTAAGCTCTATGAAGGTAAGATAATGTCTACCTTAAACTTTTTACTTCCTCAGTGTCTACCGCTTTTCTCTTCACGTAAAAGATGCTTAATAAATGTTTTTGAGTCTTGCTAAAAAAAAAATACAGGAACATAGGGTTATAGATTTAGAGCTGGAAGGAACCGCTGAGGGCAGTCATTTAGTTCAATTTCTCATTTTACAGATGTGAAGTAAAGTGACTCTCAAGGTCACAGGAACTAAGTAGTAGAGCCAGGATTCAAACCCATGTCTTCAGAAATTTTTTTAAAAATCGATATATTTTGTTTTTACATCATCTAGATCTCTCCCCTCTCATCTTTCCTCTTCCACCTCCCAGATCATTATTCCATATAACAAAAATTTAAAAAAAGATAAGAGGAAGAAAAAGGGGAAAAATTAGCAAAACTGATCCATACATTGGAAAAAAATAATCTGACAATATATACAATATTCTATGCTGGTGGAGCTTCCCCTAATCTCCACCTCTGCAAAGAAATGTGGGGATACCTTATTGTATCTGCTCTTTGGGGTTGTGCTTGCACTTTGTAATTTTAGAATATTCATCTCCACTTGTTTTGTGGTCATTCTTTTCATGTCCATTTCCATACTCATTGTGGATCTTTTTTCTTGGCTCTGCTTACTTACCTCTGAATCAGTTCCCGTAAGTCTTTCCTTGCTTCTCCGTGTTTATAAGATTTATCGTTTCCTACTGCACAGTACTATTCATGAGCCACAAGTTGCTTAGTCATTCCTTGATTGGTGGGCATCTACTTAAACCCGTGTCTTCTGAATCTACATCTTTCCATGGCCCCAAGCCTCATGAACTTGGGTCTGAGGAAGCTGGAGGAGTCTCCTTCCTAACAGAGACCTCAACAAAGGTAAAGGAGAAATCCCTTATCTTGTTTAGGTTGCACTGGATAGTTTCTTATGTCCCTTCCAGCTCAGATTTTGGGATTGTTTAGTGACTTTGTGTCTGTGTATAAATTTGAGGAGATAAGGTAAGGGAAAGAAAGCATTATTGAAAGAAAGTAGAGACAGGCATTCCTGATTCTTTGGCCAATGCTGTCCCCTGGTGGATATCTGGAGTACAACTATAGCATTGGACTTGGCAAAGATAGTGGAGTGGTTTGCCATTTTCTTCTCCAGTGTGTCCCCATTTTACAGATGAGGAACTGAGGCAAATAAGAGTTAAGTGACTTGCCCAGGGTCACACAGCTAGGAAGTGTCTGAGACCGGATTTGAATTCAGATCTTCCTGACTCCTGGCCTGGTGTTTTATACACTGTGCCACCTAGTTGCCCCACAATTAGAGTAGCCAAGCCAAAAGAAGTGTTTATTACTTCAGGGAATGGAGGGAGGAACAGTGGGAGTGTAGGTAGGGATGGGGAGGGGGCGGGGAAGAAAAACGAGTAGGAGCCTGAGAGGAGCCAAGAGCAGAAGAATGGAGGGAGGAAGAGGGAAGAACTCGAGCCCATATTGGCATTTACGTAGTTGTTGGCACTATCCCTTCTTATCTCCTACCTTCCTCTTGGAAGACTGAGCTAAAAGGAACAGGTTCCTGGGAAAGTTTAAAGGAGTAAGAAGGTCAGAGCTGACGTCAAGAGACGATCCAGGTAGGATGTAAACACAGCCTGACCTACATTTTTTTTCTCTGTGTCTGCCCATGCAAGACAGACCCTCAGTGCCTGGGGGCTATCATTTTATTCATTTAGCATTGTGGGCTAGGCCCAGCCTTTTATCCTCCTCTGCCTTTATAAGCCAAAGGGAAAACTCTGCTGAGTTTTTGTCCATTTGGGTGGGATAGAGCAGTGAAACAGATCAGGAAAGGGTGGGGTAGGTATGGAAATGACTGTGGATTAGGATGATGGCTTTTGTCTAATTCATTTCAAACAAGGATTAAGCCCCTACTGTGTACAAGACACTGTGCTAGATTGAAGAAGAAGTTTATAATCTACTGGGGATCGTAGACTGAAAGGTGAAAGGAGCCTTAGAGGTCCCCATTTTACAGATGAAGATACTAAGGTCCAGGGAAGTAAAGTGATTTGCCCAGTGCCATTTAGGGAGTAAATGACAGAGCAGGGATTTGAACCCAGATCCTCTGACCCTAAATTCAATGGCAAACTCTCCCCCTGCCACCATTATGGTATAACTTTTCCTTCTTTGAGATCCATTGCTAGTGAGTATCACCCTCTCTAGATCCTAGCAGCTTGGTGGTGCAATGGATAGAGCGCTGGGCCTGGGGTCACGAAGATGGCATCTTACTGAGTTCAAATCTGTCCTCAGACACTTACTAGCTATGTGACCCTGTGCAAGTCACTTAGCCCTATTTGCTGCCTCAGTTTCCTCATCTGTCAAATGAGTTGGAGAAGCAAATGGTAAACCACTCCAGTATCTTTGCCAGGAAAATCCCAAATGGGATCGCAAAGAGTTGGACATGACTGAAAAATGATTGAACTGAAATTCAGATCCTGGCCACAGTTTTTTTCTCAAGCATGGTACCTGGCTCATAGCTTTCCTCTCCATCATAACCTATGGAAGAGCTGGATCCTCTCCAGTTGTCCTGATCTGTCTCTGGCCAGAGGACCCAGATGGCTCTGGAGGAAAAAGTGAGGCTGGTGACTTTGCACAGCCCTCCCTCCCTCAAATCAAAGTCAACTGCAAGTTATGTCATCATCTCCCTGATGTCATGGTCCTTTTTGAGAACGAAGGACAAACCACACACACACAACCTGTGGAACATCAATATATATGCTGATGTCCTTTCAAACATCCTGGCTCCCTAGTTCATCAGCCTTCTAAACTCCATGATCTGAACCTTCATTCCGATCCAGCCACAGCCAGAGACTGACACATTCAACCACAGGAGCTCCACCTTCCCATCCAGAACTCTCAAATTCCACTCTCCAAGCACGGTCTCTAATCATTCTACTTGTCCCTTTGTCTCACCCCTTTCCTTACTGAAACCTTGGGTCGATCCACCCTACCCAAAGCAGCCTCGCTCTGGCCTCATTTTCCTGCATTTGAAATCTTGACTCTCTATTAACTTGCTTAACTTTATAAGATCAGAGATCGAGAGCTGGTTTATATTGTCTTCTACCCTGAATTCCCTGCCCTCTCTGCCTTTTACAGCTTATTCCGTTCCAAATCCTAACCACTCCACCCCACCTCCCTCTTACCTCACTTCCTATCATCTTTCTTTCTGCTCTTACTCCCATGTCGTTGAATGCACACAGCACAATCGTGCTGCCTAGAACCGTGACACATTGACGTTATGTTGTCTCAATCGGGCCCTCACAGCTGCAAAAACTCCTCCCCGACTGACCCTCTGTCATATCCCCCACACAACCAGTTCCAAACCTCCTCTTCTCTCCTTAAGCCACCTATATCCCTTTTTCTCCCTTCAGAAAACCTTTTTATTTTCCTTTACCCAGAAAATTGACGTCACCTCTTGTGAGCTGCCTTTTCTCCCTGGTTTGTGAATACCCTCAGCATTATCCCCTATTCTCTCTTCCTTTGCTGTCATCTTTGAGGGAGAGGTAGCCTGTCTTCTTGCCAAAGCCAGCTCTTCTTTCTTTGACCCCACAATAAAAATGAAAATAGCCAGCATTTATACAGCACATCAAGGTTTGCAAAGCTCTTTACTCATCTTTTTTTTGGTGAGGCAATTGGGGTTAAGTGACTTGCCCAGGGTCACACAGCTAGTAAGTGTCAAGTGTCTGAGGCCGGATTTGAATTCAGGTCCTCTTGACTCCAAGGCTGGAACTCTATCCACTGAGCCACCTAACTGCCCCTACCCATGTTTTCACATCTGATCCTCTCAGCAACTCTGTGAGGTAGGTGCCATTATGATTACTATTTTACAGATGAGGAAACAGAGGTTGAGAGAGGTTAAGTGACTTGCCCAGGGTCACACAGCTAGTAAGTGTCTGAGGCAGGATTTGAACTCAGGAAGCTGAGCCTCCCTGACTCCAGGCTGGATGATTTGTGCACTATGGCACCACTGAGCTGCCAGATACAGTGAAAAGAGCCTGTCTAGTGGGAAGGGCACTGGACTTGAGTCAGAAATTCTTTGCTTTAGTCCCTCATTTGCCATTAATCAGCTTGTGTGAACTTGGGCACCCAGTGGTGGAATCTTGAACTTTGAATTCAAGGACCTGGGTTGAAATCACAGCACCTGTGTGACCTTGGATAAGTCACTTCATCTCCCCGGGCTCCAACTTCCTCTGTAAAAGGAGAGAATTGAATGAGACAGCCAAGCCTCACCAGAGGTAGGGATGACAAACACTAAGAAAGCCAGAGGGGGCTTGACTGAGGGTTTAACTAACATTTTATTAACAAAAATAAATAGATTTCATAACAAATGAAAAGATGAACAGATTAAGGACAGAGCTAGGACACCCTCAAGGCAGGTTTAGGGAAAGACCAATGTCCGGTAAAGTCATGGTGATGGAGAAGGGAAGCACCAGGGAGGCCCCTCTTCTCTTGGGACCCCCCAAAGAGCACCCATTTCCCATGTTCTTGTCTGAACCTGGGCACAGGGCCTCCTCCCACACCACCCGAGCCCTTAGGCGGGGAGTAGGCTGACGAGTGGAGCCTCACATTCTCCCAGCAACACATCCCTCCGTAGGCCAGCTCCCTTGTCCAGCACCTTGGCCTTCAGACTGTGGGTGGCCAGGTCAGAGGGCTTAAGTCCCTCAAAGAAGAAGTCCTCATTGAAGATGGGGTTGGAACTACACTTCACCACCCTGCTCCGTCCCTGAGGCCAACTCCCTGGCCTTAGCCGAAATATGATACAGCAGCCACTGCTTCCCTTGGGTCCTACTCGGCCCCTAGGCAGCCCTTCAGCACTGATGAGCCGTAGCCGCAGCTGACCCAAGCCTGTCTGGTACTCAGCAGACAACCTCAGCTGTCCACCCCGGGGTTCCAGGCTCACCACACTCTCTTTAGTCACCTGTAGCTGACAGCACAGAAAATCCAGATGGAAGAGGGGTGGTGTTGGGGGACCTAAGTGGTGGCCAGCGTGGGGACTGGCATTGGCTGAGCCCTCCTCTATAGGGGATGGGAAGCCAGGTCTGGAGAGATGCAGCCTGGGTGAGCCTAGATGGGGTCGGGCAGGGCCTGGTTGGGGTGAGCTGAAGGGTGAAGAGTCAGGTGAGGAGGCCACATCACTCTCCAGGGCCAAGCAGAGACGCAGATCTGGAGTTGAGAGGTGCAGTCGGGACTTGATTGGGGGCTCCTCCAACGCAGAGGTCACTGGGGCCATGTGGAAAAGGGACTCTCGGCGCCGGGTATGGGGGCTCTCCAGAAGAAAGGACCAGCCTTCCCGTCCAGCCAGATGGGGCAGGGAGCAGGTTCCATGGAGTTCTTGCCCCCTAGTCCAGCCTGTTTCTCTCTCTGTCCCGGGTTCAGAGCCCCCCATGTCTGGGAGCCTGGGGGGGATAAAAAACTGGGGTATTCGGTCTGGGGTTAGGACATTGGGACAAGCAGAAGAGTAAGTCCCAGGGGGCTTTCTTCTGGGGAATAAGATATGGGGCCTCCATGGTGTTCCAGGCTTTACCCTCTCTCCCTTGTAGCCCGCTTTCTCCAAAAGCCACATGGAAGAAGGGGAGGCACAGAGTTAGGGGAGTGAGGGAGGAAGATGGGAGAGTCCAAGTGCACAGTCGCTGGCTGAAGGTGCTGGGCTAGGAGGGAGAAAAATAGAATCAGGAGGTGTGTACTGCTGTCCTAATACTGATAATTCAGGGTGGGGCTGAGGTGCCTACTTCCCCATTTTCTCCCACCTCCATCCCTCCCCTCTCTCATTTTCCATACTCAGTCTCTGGCTACCTTCTGAACAGAAAGTGATAAATGAAATGATAGTTAAGAGCAAGGGATACCACTAGCTAGCTCCCAGACATTTAGATTCATGGAAATGGATAATTACACATGTTCACAGGCGTACACACCAACAGCAGAGACAGAAGAGCGTAGACCAGCACAGGCACAGAGAGAGAGGTACCCACAGCCATGGACATCGGCATACGCACATAGGTAAGCTTGGACAGGCAGACACACTGTTATACTTGTATACAGGGACTAGTAGAATGGAAGCTCTCTGAGGGTAGGGACTGTCATTTTTTGGTCTTAGTATCTCCAGTGCCTAGCAGAGTATCTGGACTATTTGTTGTGTTTTTCAGTCATGTCCAACTCTTTTGTGACCCCATTTGGGTTTTCTTGGCAAAGATACTAGAGTGGTTTGTCGTTTCCTTCTCCAGCTTATTTTCCCTATGATAAAACTGGGGCAAACAGGGTCAAGTGACTTGTCCAGGGTCACACAGCTACTAAGTGTCTGAGGTCAGATTTGAACTCAGGAAGATGAGTCTTTCTGACTCCAGGTCCATCACTCTGCCACCTAGTGCCCCGTAGTAGATTTTTATTAAATACTTGTGAAAATGAATTGAATTGACAGGCACGGATGGACATATATGTGTGTACACACACACAGACATACAGACACACACACAGAAATACATTCACACAGCCAGCAACAGACATAGGCACACATATACAAAAGGACATAAGCACATATCAGATAGAATGTCCTTTCCATAGAGAAATAGCAACACATCAGGATAGTTGGGCTGTAGGCAGCCAGGTAGCACAGTGGATAGATGTCTGGCCTTGGAGTTAAGAAGACCCTAGTTCAATTCCTCCCCCCAGACACTTACTGGCTGTGTGACTCTAGGTAAGTCACATAACCTTTCTCCATCTTAGTTTCCTCATCTGTGAAATTGAACTCAGTGGCTTCTAAGTTCCAAATCCATGAACATTGGATGAAAGGGCCAAATGCATGCACGCAAGCATATTGCCCGAGCCATATGATTTTAGATTAATTAATAGCATAAGGATAAAGACAAACACCAGTCCAGGGCCAGACATACACACCTGGACCCCAGTAAACACCTACAGGCCTAGACATAATCAGGCATACCCATCCTTTCCCTGCAGCTCCTCCACACCCCCTCCTACTCAGAGATCTCATGGCTCCTACTTTGGCCTGGTCTGATCATCCCTCAGTCTTCCTCTGTCTCTGCTGGTAACCCCATCCCTGGTTGCCCCCTCTTCCCAGGGAGGAATCAATGTCAGCCCTAGCCCTCAGTCCCAATCTCTGCCACACCTGCAGCTCTCCAGATCCACAGATCTATTCGGCTGAATTTCCTCGTGGCCAGACTTGAACTTGTCTTCTGAACTCCTTTAATGACCTAAGGTGATTTGAAGGTGGTGGAAGAGGAGGGGCTCTTTCCCTTATTCCAGATCCTCTCGCAAAGTCCTGATGCACCTGGAGCCTATGGGGCGTGTTGGTCCAAGGGCAGCGTCTGTCCTTCTTCCCCATCCCCTCCCTTTCTCACTTCCTGTCCCACCAGCCAGTGGGAACCTGTTATTGAAAGCCAAGCACAAAGGAAGCATTCATTAATTTTTTCCCCCACCCCCCCAGATATTGTTACGCAGGGAGCTTCTGTTCCTCTTTCAGCTTTATTAAATAACCCCCTCACTCCCATTTCCAGGTCTCCATGATCTCTTTCCGGAGGCTGACCACCTTCTGTATTCCTGGGGCCTTTCCACCCTTATCCCCAGGGTACCCCACACACCTGGCTGTAGCCACTCTACTGGTTCTCCCCATTGGCTACTTTTGGTTACTGTCAGTTTGTCAGAGTGTCTCTGAGGGTGCCCCGGAGTTGCTAAGCTCACCTGTTGCTCGCTGTCTTGCTCATGGGCCCTGGAGAGTGGGGGAAAGGGGCGAAGGTACAAATTCTCTCCCCTGCTCATTCCTCTAGCTCTGTCTTTCTGGGAGGAGCCAGCAGGGGCTGCTGCTGCCAAGTCTGACCTGTTTTCCTGAATAAACACTGAAACTCTGTGTCTGGGACCATTGGCCCGGCCTCCTTAACCCCTTCCTCCAGGCAGGGTCTGGGGCTATCCCTCCTCTCTCAGAAAACTCTCAGGGAGAGGGAGGAGATGGGCTTACTTAACCTCCACCTCCATCTATTATGGAAGATTCACTGGTAACTCTTAACCTTGGGAAAGGGAACGGGTACCAGGAGCTCCCATCGCTCCATCTCTTACAGTCACTGTGCCTAGGTCCTTGTGAGTCTACTCCCACATTGATTACATAGATAACCTAGTCCTGTCCTCAGCCTTGGTAAAAATCTAGCCCCTAAGCCCATCCTAAAAGTCCACACTCTTTTTTTTTTCTTTTGCAAGGGCCCTCTAATCAAACATCTGTCCGGGCACACAGTACCTATCAAACAGTACCAGAGAGGACTTCTGGGTCATCCTGTCCAGTCTCTTGCAGTAGTGCGCTATGGTGAAGGGAGCACAGCCCCCTCTCTTTAAATAATCAAGGGAATTGGTGAAATTTCTCATTCCTCTCTGGGCTCCAATTCACAGGCCAGTGTCTCTCAAATTTGGGAAGGATGACAGAGCTGGGGGATATTGGGAAGTCAGGGCCCTCAGCTCCAAGGAGTGGGAAGAACTCAGAAGGGCCCAGGCACCCTTGATCTTGGCTGCTTCTGAATCTCTTTTTGCAGCCCCAGAATACTGGACGGCGGTATTCAGAGAAGGAAGAAAGTGAATACATGTATAAGGTGGAGAGGAAACAGTAGCTCAGGATGTGGGGGCCGGGCAGGATAGAGGAAAAGGAAGGAATTCAAAGGGAAGGAGAGGCTGAGTGTCTTTATAGCATCTGGAGGCCCTTCAAGAGGGTCTCTCGGTCCTGGAGCTTCTCTTGGGATCTGGGGAGCCTCCTAGGAGGTCTGTCCTGGATCGTTGTGTGAAGTCTTATCAAGGGTTCCACCCTACCAGGGACCTCATTTTCTCCTTTGCTTGTGTTCTGCTCTGAGCCTGGGTTAGTCAGCATCTCCAAGTTTTTCCTCGTGTCTGACCAAAAGGACCAACCAAAGAATCAGCAGAGAGAAGTGAACATCCGGAGAGAAGTAGCCTGGGTTGGTTGTCTCAGGTTGGTGAGCTTGAGTGTATCACTTAAATTTTATAGACAAACTCCAATCAGTGATAATATGTAGATACCAGTCAAAATTACACATGGGCTATCTATGTGACCTGGGGGCTGTGTGACTCTTAGCCTCTCTGGGTTTCAGTTTTCTCATCTGGAAAATGAGGGAACTGGACTAGGGTCTTTTTCAGTCTTGACATTCTGTGATGTGAAAGGATTTTTGACTGGTAATGCACTCTAATAGGAAGCGCTTTGGTGTCAAAGAGTTATACCGTGAGTAACACTTGAATTTCTATTTGGCAATGTAGTGAGTTACTCCAAGTGAACTAAAGGCCTCTGAGTGTCTGTGTTGAAGGTGATTGGTCAGTCACCATTGTGAGAGATGATCTCTGAGAATTTCTCAGGAATGAAGCCTCTTCAGGGAGTTAATTGCTTCTTGTTCTGTCAAAACACTTGCAGCTGGTTGACCTTGTAAAGAAACATGCTTTTCAACTTTATCAGACCTCCTCCTTCCTCTCTAAAACTATTTACTCTAAAAAGAAAAAGAAAAAGAAAAAGAAAACCTCCCATCTCCAGGCAAGTTGTAACAAGTGTCCTTGTTCTTTGTTGCTGGGGTAGATTGCCTGGAATAGGTTGTACCCTCAGAGCTTGCATTAATGAGCCCTGAGGAGGGGGGGCTGGGAAAGGGGATTGTGCTAGGACCTATATAACCTGTTGATCTGAACACACCTCTGCTCTCTTCAGTCAGCGCCAATTTTTTGGTTCTCTGAGGGAGCCCTTTCTCAAGAAAGCTAATAAATGAATTTTTCTTTTTGCTAATACCTCTGAGTCTCCGATTCATTGATAAGGGTCTCTGTACCCCACACACCATGGACCCCGGAGATCTTGATATCATCCCACGTGAACCTATGTGAATTACCATACAAATGATTTTCGTCATTTGATGGTTCAGTGCTTTTGATGGTTGAACAAGTATGTTTGTTTATTTGTTCAGTTTATTACTGGTGACCCTTGGATGTGACAGGTGCATTGAGACTCACGGCTTGCCCATTGTTAACCTTTGCCCAGCTTGATGTAATAGTGAGTTTGCGTTTTTTTTTTTTTGAGGGAGACAGCATTGGAATGGGGGGAGCACTGGACTGAGGAGCCAAGAAGCCCGAGTTTTGGTCCAGGTTCTGCAACTAGCTGTGTCTTTGGGCAAGTCACTTCACCTTTCTAGACCTCAGTTTCCTAATCTGCAAAACGTAAGGATTAGCAAAATTCCCACCTTGTACAAGAGCCCTTTTTGGTCTTCCTTCCTCCCTGCCTCTCACTTCCCTGTTAGGTTACCTTCTATTTTCATTGTATATAACTTGTATGTTTGCAAATTGTCTCCCTCATTCAAATGTGAGCTCCTTCAGGGCAGGGACTGTATTTGCCTTTGTAGTCTCCAGAGCCTGACACATTGCCTGACATATGGTAATAAATGCTCATTGATTGACTGACTGACTGGACCAGACCAGAGAGCCTCTAAAATCCCTGTGAATGTACACCAGCAACCCAGGACTGAAAATTGAATAGGGATCAAACAGCTTATACAATCTGTACTTGATTAGTTGAAAGTTGATTACATTACATAGGGGTTAGTTGGGCTATAGTAGCCATATAGGTGCCATCTGGTTAAGCCAAGGGGATCCTAGGGGACCTGGGATGCAAATTATTTGCTTATTGGAAAGGTCAGATCCCTGTCTTGGCCCAGTCACTCTTGACAGGGTCACAAAACCAGGAGGAATTAGAGGAAGAAGCAGGAGGAGGGGTGCGCGCGCGTGTGTGCATGTGTGTGTGTGTATATATATATATATGTTCTATGTGTGTGTACAGGTGCATGTGTGTGTGTGTGTGTGTGAAAAGAACTCCACCTTGAAGTAACTAGGCTTCAGTGTGGAACTCCCATCTAGCTGCTCTGAAAGGAATGGAGAGCTAAGCAGGCCAGAGGTTCAGATCAATAGTTCTGATTCCCAGATAGAGAGAGGCCTGTGGGGTAATGATTCTATAATTTGAGTGGTAGATGGAGCTGTGGGAATTTATTCTTTCTCTCTCTCTGTCTCTCTCTCACACATTTCTCTCTCTCTCTCTCTCTCTCTCTCTCTCTCTCTCTCTCTCTCTCT